>NC_085138.1:85647237-85951737 GCF_035046485.1 Aedes albopictus | reverse complement strand
TAAAGTCAGGTTTTGGATAAACGTCAGAACTGTTCTATGCAACGTTTAAAGATAACATTATCTCAAGAATGTGTTATTGGATATAATCCCGGAATTCAAGTTTCAATAATATGATTGTGACTTACTGTACGGCTTGTACAGGTTGATTTGTGTTCTAAAATAATGTTTATGCATTTTCCTTATAATTTTCTGGACATGTGTGTAAAATACATTCATAATGTAGTTGTCTCCTTTACAATTTCGCATAAGTAAACATTCTTGGTCATTGTAAATACTGTTTTCCAACAGTCTAGATTTATATCGGTATTATTTACTTTTTTTTACAAAAAATATCTGCAGTTTTTCTGTGATTTCTGAAATGAGTTACATAGGATTCATTCAATTACGCAAACGTATTATTGGAGAGGAAGTTGGTCTAGCGCTGTGTCATGCTTCACATAAAATTCCGAAATTTCCCATACAAAAGTTGTTATGTTGGGGAGGGAGGCGATCTAAAACTGCAAAATCTTGCATTACGTAATATTAAATATTCAAATTTTGAATGAATCCATATCCATAAGTATCTCTAAACAATCGTAACTACTTTTATCTAATCTAGTCCAGTACGAGGAAGCACCCTGAAAAGTAATCATGCACGGAGAACTAAAACTACCTATTTTTTAGATTATTTTACTCAAAAATAAGTATATCGTTAAAACTTTCTACCAAAAATTAGGTTATTTTCTCATTTTTTCCCACCGATGTTGTCAAAAACAATGCAAGCTGCATCGATCAACTTGGGGTACTTTGGCCCAATAAGCCAATTTTGGGTAAATGCCGTTTTTTGTAAAAATTGGGTTGAAAAAACTTACGTTTGGATTGAATTTACCTACTCTTGATTATATTTTTTGCTGGAGTTTAAGGCAAATTACGTAGAGTAAGTTTATTCTATTTACTCAAATTTGTGTTATTGGGCCAAACCATGGGGTTGCGTCAAAAGAACTCAAATTTGGGTAGTTTGGCGGCTTCGTGTGTAAGATCACGCCCAATTACTGTCTCTGTCAATATTGATGAATGCAGCGTATCAGAGATATGACAGATGTATCAAAGTAACCGAACTGAATCATAATTCAATATAACACTGTTCGACAAAAAAAAACTTGCCGTGATCAGAGACCCCACTAGTTGGGCATAAAAGCGCATGGAAAATGTAGAAAAATGCCATTTTCAAATCTGTTGGAGCACCCCTAGAAACTTTTTGAGATGAGTTTGAATTTTATTCATTTTTGAAGATTTGACAAGAGCATTAGAAATCATCATAAACACATTTGAAATACAATATCTTTGAAATGCAGTTTTGTGCACCGCTGAAATTTTCACAGATCTGAGAAGCAACTTAGATAAATAACTAGTCAAAATTTCTACCTATTACGACATTCCGTTTCATTGATACATATCCGCGAAGGCTTAAATCTGACTTATATAGTGAAAATCTTTTAGGTTTTTGTTTTAATTTAATCCCATAAAGCACGCCCATATTCATATCCATTTAAAAAACTTCTATGCATTAATGCCGTACAGCGTCAGTCTTTCGGATACTTTGAACGCATCGGAATATTGTACGGATTTCCGCTCCAGTAGGAGAAAACGTTTCTTTACAAGTTCTCTACAAGGTCACTAGATGTGACGTCCGTTTTCTAGTGTTAATGTATTTTTCAGTCTCTGACTGAAGATGAAAATTGTATTTCAAACATCTGGTTTAACTAAGTATGATTCTAGAAAGCTATAGGAGCAATTTTAGGATATGATTACAAAGGATCCACAGGAAGAAAGCTAGATTAATTCATTGAGGTCAGCATAAGTGTTTTAAGGAAAACTTTTCCAAATAAGTTTAATGTTCTAACTGCAGTTTTCAAAAACTTTTTTGTCGCTTATGAAAATGAACAAAGTTTATCGTAACATTTGACATCAAATGTTACTTTTATAATCATGTTTAAATACCAATAAACTGCGATTTTGAATGCGATGGATTAGGATCACAATTCAGGCAAAATACACTTCGTCCACGAGCCTAGCTATTTAGCACTGTAGTTGGAGGAAATGCCAATGCAGAACCCGTAGCTTCCGGGAAGGTAAGCCCAGCTCCCTGGGTTAGTGGGTTGGTGTCAGGCCCTGCGAGCCAGCCGTAAAAAAAAACTAGCACCGGAAAATCAACAAGAGAAGAATGCGAACCGATACCAATGGCGACGACCACAGCGACGAAAAGGGACTTGCGATTGGAAGCTCGGTACGTGGAACTGCAGATCTCTCAACTTCATCGGGAGCACCCGCATACTCGCCGATATACTGAAGGACCGCGGGTTCGGAATCGTAGCGCTGCAGGAGGTGTGTTGGACAGGATCTATGGTGCGAACGTTTAGAGGTAATCATACCATCTACCAGAGTTGCGGCAACACACGTGAGCTGGGAACAGCTTTTATAGTGATGGGCGACATGCAGAGGCGCGTGATCGGTTGGTGGCCGATCGACGAAAGAATGTGCAGGTTGAGAATCAAGGGCCGATTCTTCAACATTAGCATAATAAACGTGCACAGCCCTCACTCCGCAAGCACTGATGATGACAAAGACGCATTTCACGCGCAGCTCGAACGCGAGTACGACCGCTGCCCAAACTACGACGTCAAGATCATCATAGGGGATCTAAACGCTCAGGTAGGCCAGGAGGAGGAATTCAGACCGACGATTGGAAAGTTCAGCGCCCACCAGCTGACGAACGAAAATGGCCTACGCCTCATCGATTTCGCCGCCTCCAAGAACATGGCCATTCGTAGCACCTTCTTCCAGCACAGCCTCCCGTATCGTTACACCTGGAGATCACCACAACAAACGGAATCGCAAATCGACCACGTTCTGATTGATGGACGGCACTTCTCCGACATTATCGACGTCAGGACCTATCGTGGCGCTAATATCGACTCCGATCACTACCTGGTGATGGTTAAACTGCGCCCAAAACTCTCCGTTATTAACAACGTACATTACCGGCGGCCGCCCCGGTACGATCTAGAGCGACTGAAGCAACCGGATGTCGCCACCGCATACGCGCAGAATCTCGAGGCAGCGTTGCCGGACGAGGGTGTGCTCGATGTGGCCCCTCTAGAGGACTGCTGGAGTACAGTGAAAGCAGCCATCAACAACGCAGCCGAGAGCACAATCGGGTACGTAGAACGGAGTCGACGAAACGATTGGTTCGACGAGGAGTGCAGAGCGGTTCTGGAGGAGAAGGATGCAGCGCGGGCGGTAATGCTGCAGCATGGAACCCGACAGAATGTGGAGCGATACAGACAGAAGCGGAAGCAGCAGACCCGTCTCTTCCGGGAGAAAAAGCGCCGCCTGGAAAAAGCGGAGTGCGAGGAAATGGAACTGCTGTGCCGTTCACAGGAAACACGTAAGTTCTACCAGAAGCTCAACGCATCCCGCAAAGGCTACGTGCCGCAAGCCGAAATATGCAGGGATAAGGAAGGGAGCCTCCTGACGGACAAACGTGAGGTGATCGAAAGGTGGAAGCAGCACTTCGACGAGCACCTGAATGGCGAAGAGAATGTAGGCACGGAGGACCAAGGCAGCGGAGGAAATGACTATGTTGGTGCAGCAGAGGACGGGAACGAACCAACTCCCACGCTGAGGGAAGTTAAGGATGCCATCCACCAGCTCAAAAACAACAAAGCGGCTGGTAAGGACGGTATCGCAGCAGAACTCATCAAGATGGGCCCGGAAAAGTTGGCCACCTGTCTGCACCAGTTAGTAGTCAAGATCTGGGAAACCGAACAGCTACCGGAGGAGTGGAAGGAAGGGATAATCTGTCCCATCCACAAGAAAGGCGACAAGTTAATGTGTGAGAACTTTCGAGCGATCACCGTTTTGAATGCCGCCTACAAAGTGCTATCCCAGATCATCTTCCGTCGTCTTTCACCTAAAGTAAATGAGTTCGTGGGAAGTTACCAAGCCGGTTTCATCGACGGCCAGTCGACAACGGACCAGATCTTCACCGTACGGCAAATCCTCCAGAAATGCCGTGAATACCAGGTCCCAACGCACCACCTGTTCATCGACTTCAAAGCGGCATACGACAGTATCGACCGCACAGAGCTATGGAAAATTATGGACGAGAACAGCTTTCCCGGGAAGCTGACTAGACTGATAAGAGCAACGATGGACGGTGTGCAGAACAGCGTAAGGATTTCGGGTGAGCTATCCAGTTCATTTGAATCTCGACGGGGACTACGACAAGGTGATGGACTTTCCTGCCTACTATTCAACATCGCCCTGGAAGGTGTTATGCGACGGGCCGGGCTCAACAGCCGGGGTACGATCTTCACGAAATCCAGCCAATTTGTCTGTTTTGCGGATGACATGGATATTATTGCCAGAACATTTGGAACGGTGGCAGAACTGTACACCCGCCTGAAACGTGAAGCAGCAAAGGTCGGACTGGTGGTGAATGCGGCTAAGACAAAGTACATGCTGGTAGGTGGGACTGAGCGAGACAGGACAAGCCTTGGCAGCAATGTTACGATAGACGGGGATACTTTCGAGGTGGTAGAAGAATTCGTCTACCTCGGTTCCTTGCTAACGGCTGACAATAACGTGAGCCGTGAAATACGAAGGCGCATCATCAGTGGAAGTCGTGCCTACTATGGGCTCCAGAAGAAACTGCGGTCAAAAAAGATTCACCCCCGCACCAAATGTACCATGTACAAGACGTTAATAAGACCGGTGGTTCTCTACGGACACGAGACATGGACGATGCTCGAGGAGGACCTGCAAGCACTCGGAGTTTTCGAGCGACGGGTGCTAAGGACGATCTTCGGCGGTGTGCAGGAGAACGGTGTGTGGCGGAGAAGAATGAACCACGAGCTCGCTGCACTTTACGGCGAACCCGGCATCCAGAAGGTGGCCAAAGCCGGAAGGATACGGTGGGCAGGGCATGTTGCAAGAATGCCGGACAACAACCCTACAAAGCTGGTGTTTGCAACTGATCCGGTTGGCACAAGAAGACGTGGAGCGCAGAGAGCACGATGGGCGGACCAGGTGGAGCGTGATCTGGCGAGTGTTGGGCGTGACCGAGGATGGAGAGCTGCAGCTGCAAATCGAGTATTATGGCGGCAAATTGTTGATTCAGTATTATCATGAATTTGATGTGAACTAAATAAATGAAATGAATGAACACTTCGTCCACTTAATTCAAGGAAGTATTTTGTTTTGATCGAATTTCGAGTCGTGCCCAAATTTGAATATCCATGTATCGCATATGGATGAGAATGCTTTTCATTGGTTTGGTGTGTACCTAAGTAACCGTTCCAGATTGCTTGACCTGATGGATATCAAGCAGTTCCATGTTCTTAAAAATTTAATACGATGCGGAAAATATATTCAAATTCCAACGACCTCTGCATTGAAACAAACTTGGGCAATTTGGACTAAATAAATTATATTAACTCGCCCTAGTGCTTCTGGATAGATAGTATTTAACACTATATTAACAAATAGGGTCTAGGACCATTTAGGCTGCTATAACTCAGTTAATTCCAAACCGATTGACTTGAATTGTTGCACATAGCTACATACTATGCGTATCAATCGTGGAGGACATTATAGAGCTTGAAATTAAGATTAGAAATATTTTACTACATGACAAATTCAATTATTATCATAAAATTGCCTTCAATGGTAATGCCCCAACATACACATTCTGTATTGTGAAACTAACTAAAATGTGATGAAATCAACGATTACTAATAGTAAGTGGAAAATGTTCTCAATTTTTGGCTTGCATTGTTTTAGGGTTGTATTGTTTTGAACAGTCGTGAACTTAAACCATGTTTTCTGTGCAATGCCAGCTTCAATTCATTGTATTGAAATAGGTTTGTTTTATTCAATAAAGTTATCAATTTAACCATCTTGGTATGGCTAGGAGGTTCTTCTAAACATTGAGTGAATATAAACAACCACCGAAAACACTGGAATCGTTTTTTTGTACTGGTCGCAAAATATAAATGTATTGGATTTTATGTTTATTTTTACACAGGCTTACCACGTTAGTAATTTGAAAAATCGAACGGATTTTCTTCTCGAAAATTTAAATTCTATTATTTAGATCATAAGTGTAGCATTTCAAAGTCAAATCAAAGTAAAATAGTGATTTTGTTATGATTCGATAATGATAGGGGCTTGCTTTTTGTGATTGAATTAGGAGAACATTTCAAGGATTTGTATTATATAAGTCATATTTGATTCTTCCCGGATATGTATCAATGAAATGGAATGTCGTAATAGGTTGAAATTTTGGCTAGTTATATATCAAAGTTGCTTCTCAGATCTGTGAAAATTTCAGCGGTGCACAAAATTGCATTTCAAAGATATTGTATTTCAAAAGTGTTTATGATGATTTCTAAAGCTCGTGTCAAACCTTTAAAAATGAATAAAATTCAAACTCATCTCAAAAAGTTTCCAGGGGTGCTCCAACAGATTTGAAAACGGCATTTTTCTACATTTTCCATGCGCTTTTATGCCCTACTAATGGGATCTCTGATCACGGCAAAAGTTTTTTTTGTCGAACAGTGTAAGTTCTTCAAATATAAGTTTGAAAACGATCGGCCGAATAAAAAATTGAAGGTGCAATTTAAAACAATCGTAACTACTTTAAAGAGAAAATCAGTACATTTTCGATATGTATGATCGTCGAAGAAAGGAAAACTTTATTCAAAACATACTTAATCAAAACTTGTCTGTTTCAATATATTATTTTTCTGCGTTTATATTGTATGTCAGATATATTGTTATGTTTTTGATGTAATGATCTATGATATTATTTTGTTGGAAATTTCAAAGCAAGAATAAATACCAATATTTGAAACAATCTAAAATAAATTACCTACACAACACTGGAAAATTCTCTACAAACTATATGAACCGAACAGGAAAATCCCTACTCATATTCTTTCTTCTCCTCTTTGCGCTACCCAGAGAGTTGAACGCGAGAGAGCGCACGAGCCTACGGATAGAGACCGTAGTTTACTTGTCTCTAAATTCTAAGCCCCGTTACGAACCGTACGTAAACTTTTCATTTTCAAGCCCTTCTTAGCAGCGACCGGTGCGGTTCGCGTCTTTATTCGCGGCTCTACGTTAAAACGCTTGATGGAGCCCATGCGTGGGCTTGGTCTTAGGGACTCTAATAGGTGTTCCCTCTAGAGTTTTCTTCAAGAGTCTCTGGGGTTGCTTCTAGAATTCGAATGAGTGTAATTAGTTTTAATTTCGTACTCCAATGCTTATCCTTTGACAGATACGCGTATTTCGACTACCATTTGTATAATCTTCCTCAGTGTCAGTTATCCACAAGTCAAGTGGTGTCCAGTAGATAACTGACACTGAGGAAGATTATACAAATGGTAGTCGAAATACGCGTATCTGTCAAAGGATAAGCAAACGAGGCGGAATTAGAAGGTACTAAACTGATTACACTCATTCGAAGAGGATATTCTGCTTAGACGGTTCGAAAAGTCGGTACAAGATTTAATTATGTTTTAGAATGTGTAATTCTTTATGTTCATCGGTTGCAAACCGAAAACTATGTTAAAACATTGTAATTTCAGCAAAGGTCACACATTCACCAACAGAGAGAGCCACCCCCCATTAACCAGACAAAGTCACCTCAAGTGTAAGCACATTCTAATGTCATCAAATTACTGTTCCGAAGTCGGACGAGGTTGTCGTGCACGTGGCATGTCTAATTTTACAGTTGTCCGATTCTAAAATTACCCCCATCTCAGTTTCAAATCCTATCACAAAGCTCGCTCTCAACTCCGGTCGATTGAAAGGAAAGCCTTTTCGATTGAGCCCATGCTTGCCACTGCTCTCACCTGCTTGGGCTGAATGGCATTTGCGGAAGTGACGGAGTGAGAGGGCCAGCAGGACACAAAACCTCACCGAACAGCATTTACCGTAACGCTTGAGCAGATCTTCTTTCCGGTTGGAGAATCACTAGGCAGCAGAGCATTTGGGTGGCATTTAACCGGTTTGGGTAGCATTCTGAACGGGACTGCAACTGGTCGGTATTGAAATATTCATACAACGCCATTACACATGCTAAGCTGTCCCTGATTTGATGACAACGTTTACGCTAAACTGGCTCGGACATAAATTATTCCATTCGGTGAGTGCATTCTCGGTAGAGTGGAGGGAGCTACAAAGGCAGCTACTGTGCAGCGAGATTAGATTGGGATGCAGTCAAGCGCGTGAGATGAAAGCTAGTTTTAACTGATGCTGTATTACCTACAATGAGTTCTCTCACTCGCACCGAAATGGCTAAATTTTGTGTGAGTTGGCGGGTTTGTTGAGCTCTTTATGGGAGCTGTTGGTTGGAGCGAACAGAGTGAATTGTTTGAGATGATTCCAATGGATGTCAATTGAAAGGTTTGAAAATTGTATGAGCTCAAAGGAAGCTTGAAACAGCGCTTTCACCATAGCCTAAAGGAGACAACACTTCAGAAAGTTGATATTGGAATTACTAAGGGCATTCCTGGAGCAATTGTTACAATTTCAGGGAAATTCCTGGAGGAATTTCAGAAAAATTTCTAGAGGAATTTTAGGAAAATTCCTGAAGGAATTTCTGGAAAATTCCTGGAGGAATTTCAGGGAAATTCCTGGAGGAATTTCAGGGAAATTCCTGGAGGTATTTCAGGAAAATTCCTGGAAGAATAACAGGGGAATTCTTGGAAGAATTCCAGGGGAATTCTCGGAAGAATTCCAGAGGAATTCCTGGAAGAATTCTGGGGGAATTCCTGGAAGAATTCCAGGGGAATTCTTGGAAGAATTCCAGGGGAATTCCTGGAAGAATTCCAGGGGAATTCCTGGAAGAATTCCAGGGGAATTCCTGGAAGAATTCCAGGGGAATTCCTGGAAGAATTCCAGGGGAATTCCTGGAAGAATTCCAGGGGAATCCCTGGAAGAATTCTAGGGGAATTCCTGGAAGAATTCCAGGGGAATTCCTGGAAGAATTCCAGGGGAATTCCTGGAAGAATTCCAGGGGAATTCCTGGAAGAATTCCAGGGGAATTCCTGGAAGAATTCCAGGGGAATTCCTGGAAGAATTCCAGGGGAATTCCTGGAAGAATTCCAGGGGAATTCCTTGAAGAATTCCAGGGGAATTCCTGGAAGAATTCCAGGGGAGTTCCTGGAAGAATTCCAGGGGAATTCCTATAAGAATTCCAGGGGAATTCCTGGAAGAATTCCAGGGGAATTCCTGGAAGAATTCCAGGGGAATTCCTGGAAGAATTCCAGGGGAATACCTGGAAGAATTCCAGGGGAATTCCTGGAAGAATTCCAGGGGAATTCCTGGAAGAATTCCAGGAGAATTCCTGGAAGAATTCCAGGGGAATTCCTGGAAGAATTCCAGGGGAATTCCTGGAAGAATTCCAGGGGAATTCCTGGAAGAATTCCAGGGGAATTCCTGGAAGAATTCCAGGGGAATTCCTGGAAGAATTCCAGGGGAATTCCTGGAAGAATTCCAGGGGAATTCCTGGAAGAATTCCAGGGGAATTCCTGGAAGAATTCCAGGGGAATTCCTGGAAGAATTCCAGGGGAATTCCTGGAAGAATTCCAGGGGAATTCCTGGAAGAATTCCAGGGGAATTCCTGGAAGAATTCCAGGGGAATTCCTGGAAGAATTCCAGGGGAATTCCTGGAAGAATTCCAGGGGAATTCCTGGAAGAATTCCAGGGGAATTCCTGGAAGAATTCCAGGGGAATTCCTGGAAGAATTCCAGGGGAATTCCTGGAAGAATTCCAGGGGAATTCCTGGAAGAATTCCAGGGGAATTCCTGGAAGAATTCCAGGGGAATTCCTGGAAGAATTCCAGGGGAATTCCTGGAAGAATTCCAGGGGAATTCCTGGAAGAATTCCAGGGGAATTCCTGGAAGAATTCCAGGGGAATTCCTGGAAGAATTCCAGGGGAATTCCTGGAAGAATTCCAGGGGAATTCCTGGAAGAATTCCAGGGGAATTCCTGGAAGAATTCCAGGGGAATTCCTGGAAGAATTCCAGGGGAATTCCTGGAAGAATTCCAGGGGAATTCCTGGAAGAATTCCAGGGGAATTCCTGGAAGAATTCCAGGGGAATTCCTGGAAGAATTCCAGGGGAATTCCTGGAAGAATTCCAGGGGAATTCCTGGAAGAATTCCAGGGGAATTCCTGGAAGAATTCCAGGGGAATTCCTGAAAGAATTCCAGGGGAATTCCTGGAAGAATTCCAGGGGAATTCCTGGAAGAATTCCAGGGGAATTCCTGGAAGAATTCCAGGGGAATTCCTGGAAGAATTCCAGGGGAATTCCTGGAAGAATTCCAGGGGAATTCCTGGAAGAATTCCAGGGGAATTCCTGGAAGAATTCCAGGGGAATTCCTGGAAGAATTCCAGGGGAATTCCTGGAAGAATTCCAGGGGAATTCCTGGAAGAATTCCAGGGGAATTCCTGGAAGAATTCCAGGGGAATTCCTGGAAGAATTCCAGGGGAATTCCTGGAAGAATTCCAGGGGAATTCCTGGAAGAATTCCAGGGGAATTCCTGGAAGAATTCCAGGGGAATTCCTGGAAGAATTCCAGGGGAATTCCTGGAAGAATTCCAGGGGAATTCCTGGAAGAATTCCAGGGGAATTCCTGGAAGAATTCCAGGGGAATTCCTGGAAGAATTCCAGGGGAATTCCTGGAAGAATTCCAGGGGAATTCCTGGAAGAATTCCAGGGGAATTCCTGGAAGAATTCCAGGGGAATTCCTGGAAGAATTCCAGGGGAATTCCTGGAAGAATTCCAGGGGAATTCCTGGAAGAATTCCAGGGGAATTCCTGGAAGAATGCCAGGGGAATTCCTGGAAGAATTCCAGGGGAATTCTTGGAAGAATTCCAGGGGAATTCCTGGAAGAATTCCAGGGGAATTCCTGGAAGAATTCCAGGGGAATTCCTGGAAGAATTCCAGGGGAATTCCTGGAAGAATTCCAGGGGAATTCCTGGAAGAATTCCAGGGGAATTCCTGGAAGAATTCCAGGGGAATTCCTGGAAGAATTCCAGGGGAATTCCTGGAAGAATTCCAGGGGAATTCCTGGAAGAATTCCAGGGGAATTCCTGGAAGAATTCCAGGGGAATTCCTGGAAGAATTCCAGGGGAATTCCTGGAAGAATTCCAGGGGAATTCCTGGAAGAATTCCAGGGGAATTCCTGGAAGAATTCCAGGGGAATTCCTGGAAGAATTCCAGGGGAATTCCTGGAAGAATTCCAGGGGAATTCCTGGAAGAATGCCAGGGGAATTCCTGGAAGAATTCCAGGGGAATTCCTGGAAGAATTCCAGGGGAATTCTTGGAAGAATTCCAGGGGAATTCCTGGAAGAATTCCAGGGGAATTCCTGGAAGAATTCCAGGGGAATTCCTGGAAGAATTCCAGGGGAATTCCTGGAAGAATTCCAGGGGAATTCCTGGAAGAATTCCAGGGGAATTCCTGGAAGAATTCCAGGGGAATTCCTGGAAGAATTCCAGGGGAATTCCTGGAAGAATTCCAGGGGAATTCCTGGAAGAATTCCAGGGGAATTCCTGGAAGAATTCCAGGGGAATTCCTGGAAGAATTCCAGGGGAATTCCTGGAAGAATTCCAGGGGAATTCCTGGAAGAATTCCAGGGGAATTCCTGGAAGAATTCCAGGGGAATTCCTGGAAGAATTCCAGGGGAATTCCTGGAAGAATTCCAGGGGAATTCCTGGAAGAATTCCAGGGGAATTCCTGGAAGAATTCCAGGGGAATTCCTGGAAGAATTCCAGGGGAATTCCTGGAAGAATTCCAGGGGAATTCCTGGAAGAATTCCAGGGGAATTCCTGGAAGAATTCCAGGGGAATTCCTGGAAGAATTCCAGGGGAATTCCTGGAAGAATTCCAGGGGAATTCCTGGAAGAATTCCAGGGGAATTCCTGGAAGAATTCCAGGGGAATTCCTGGAAGAATTCCAGGGGAATTCCTGGAAGAATTCCAGGGGAATTCCTGGAAGAATTCCAGGGGAATTCCTGGAAGAATTCCAGGGGAATTCCTGGAAGAATTCCAGGGGAATTCCTGGAAGAATTCCAGGGGAATTCCTGGAAGAATTCCAGGGGAATTCCTGAAAGAATTCCAGGGGAATTCCTGGAAGAATTCCAGGGGAATTCCTGGAAGAATTCCAGGGGAATTCCTGGAAGTATTCCAGGGGAATTCCTGGAAGTATTCCAGGGGAATTCCTGGAAGAATTCCAGGGGAATTCCTGGAAGAATTCCAGGGGAATTCCTGGAAGAATTCCAGAGGAATTCCTGGAAGAATTCCAGAGGAATTCCTGGAAGAATTCCAGAGGAATTCCTGGAAGAATTCCAGAGGAATTCCTGGAAGAATTCCAGAGGAATTCCTGGAAGAATTCCAGAGGAATTCCTGGAAGAATTCCAGAGGAATTCCTGGAAGAATTCCAGAGGAATTCCTGGAAGAATTCCAGAGGAATTCCTGGAAGAATTCCAGAGGAATTCCTGGAAGAATTCCAGGGGAATTCCTGGAAGAATTCCAGGGGAGTTCCTGGAAGAATTCCCGGCGAATTCCTGGAAGAATTCCAGGGGAATTCCTGGAAGAATTCCAGGGGAATTCCGGGAAGAATTCCGAGGGAATTCCTGCAAGAATTCCAGGGGAATTCCTGGAAGAATTTCAGGGGAATGCCTGGAAGAATTCCAGGGGAACTCCTGGAAGAATTCCAGGGGAATTCCTGGAAGAATTCCAGGGGAATTCCTGGAAGAATCCCGAGGAAAATCTTGGAAAATTCCGAGGAAATTCTTGAAGGAGTTCCGAGGGAATTCCTGGAAAAATTCTTGGGGAAATCCAGGAAGAATTCCAGAACTACTGGAAGAATTCCAGGGGATTTCTAAAAGAATTCCAGGGATTCTTGGAAGATTTCTGGAAGGGAACTTTCCAAGGAAAATCCTGGAAGAATTCCAGGGGAATAACTGAAGGAATGCCAAAGAAAGATTCTGGGATATTTCCAAAAAAATTTATGTGAAATTCCAGGGGAAATCCTGGAAGAACTCCAGGGAAATTTCTGGTTACCAAACACATCATAAAATGACAAATTTTCTCTGCTTATCTATGTTTCCAACACGGAGAGTTAACAGCTCGAGCATGATCATTCCGCTCGACAACCGATTCTGTGTTTGCATTCCTTCAGTAGTGTACGAATGGATTGAATCCTGTGCTTTGTTTTCCATTGTAAATTGATCCTACTTAAATATGTAAAGCCAGCCAGCATGGGAAATTCTCACCTTCAAACAGGATTACCGTAATAATTTGTTCGCTCCGAAACTGAGTTAATTATTCATCCGACAAACAGCATCATCGACATAGCTGCTGGCAGATAACTAGTGCCGAAGTATACGACCAACTATGGAACGCATTTCAACCAACACCGGAGGTTTATTAGCATGCTCCACGACCTGCCAATCCGAGTTTTATGAGCCAGATTGAATCATAAAATTGACAACGCTCTCACGCTGTCTACGAGCTGGGATAAATTTAATTCACGAATGGTATTTCAGGCCAAACATGTCTAAAGGTCCTATCTGCAGAAGAGAGGCTCTCTTTGGTTTCCCTCTCTTTCATTAATACCTGAGCTGTTTATTTGTATTATGATTGTCTCCTTGCATTGAACGATGGTCAAAACAATCGTCTTTTGATTTGTACTGCAAAAGTAGTTGAAAAGTGTACCATTACATTGCAATAATTGAAAGAGAAGGTGAACAAAGAGAGCCTCTCAAATGCAGATAGGACCTATTGAAATGTTTGGCCTGATTTGTTTCGTACTGGTAACAAGCGATACAGCTCAGGGAAAGATTCAGCTGTGAACTGACTGACTTGGTGACACCGCCGAATCCTTTACATCTTGACTGTTTGCTCAGACATCGGTGAGCTTCGGGATTTTAGCTTTGTTCAGGTGAACCCGCTTCAATCAGCACATCCTAAATAAAGTCGTCCATCGTTATCTATCGTGTTTCTGGTACGTTAACTTCATAGCGAGCGCGATTTACTGCGATGGATTATGCTTACTGGGAAATGGGTTACTCGTCTCTGCATTTCAGAGCAACTAATTGCAATGCATTGCTTGTTTAAGCAAGGACTTGCACTAGTTCTAAACTTGAAGTTATTCAAAATGTTTGTTATCGTTAACCGTACTTTATTATTCTTCAGCTGAAATTCTGGTATGTTGAGAAAAAAATAAAGGAAAATCATCCATTCTACTAGCACAATCTGTAACACAATTCCTTTTAGCCCTAACCTGTTGTTCTGCCAAAACGCCTTTTGCTTGTTATCGACAACATTAGCCATCCAATAAATAAACGACTCAATTGAGTAGCTATAGCACCACCCCGCACCTCGTTTCAAAGTCGATTCCCCGACTGAAAACTGATTTGCTCGCCAACAACGGCCCGCCTGCCATTCATTGGCATCATGGCCTCTTATGGCTTATCGAAATGACTTCGGTGAAATCTAAATTACTCGGTAACCTTTATCCTTCACCTTCTATCGCGTCCTAATTTTGGTCGTAAAATTAAATGGTGCAACCGGCATCATGCCATCATGGCCTGTGAAAGTCGTCAAAAGCGAATCGCGCCCGCGCCGCCCATCATCAATTTCCCCCAGGCAAGCAGCAATCAACTACGACGGTGCGGTGGTTGATCTCACATTGCAGATGAATGAACTTGAGTGAGCATCAAATGAGCACGTTGGCACGTTGTGTTCAGGGGTGCCAGAAAAAAGGATGTGTCAAATGGTTATGCAATTGAATAACATTTTTTTCTGAATTGCTACTTCATGAGTCTCTCAATATGTAAGAAGATGCGCTATTTTCATAAGTTATTCGATGCCCCATCAACAACATTATGTTATTTCCAACATATTTGTATAACCCAAAAACAATCACTCACTTTGTTGGAAATTGCCAACCAACTAGGGGTATTCCGTAATAATAATTCCGGGAATAAAACAACCGAAACTGGGTTTTTGTTACAGTCCGGATAATTATTATTTTCCTGTGAAAAAATTCTCATTGGTAACAAATTCAAGTGTTGTGTTTTAACGTGTAGTGCGACTTGTTAGTTTTTACAGTGATAAACTTACGTTTAGTCCCGTTTCTTGTCGAGTCCAGTCTATCAGTTTTTGAGCCAGTCTAATGTCTAGTTGTCGTTTTTACGTTTTGCTCATGCAATACAGATTTGAGCTGATTCCTAGCCGTACTACTACCGAGCTGTAAGATTTAATTTCACTTTAAGTAATTTACCTGTTATTAGAATGTAATATTGTTGTTTACCCCACTAGTTCATAGGTTTTACTCAATTTGTTTAAGTTAAGTGCATGATTCCTCTTCGACAGATAGGTTCCTGTAGATACACTTTAATATTAAGCATAAATTTTCTTCATTCTATGCATGACTACTACCTTTTATACCTAGATGTAATTCACGGTGCGCGGTGGCGTATATTCGCCAACACACTTGATTGGACGAACAGTTCGAAAGTTATATGAAGATTGTGAACTTCATTTTGTAGAAACGGTTGAAGCTTCTGTGACCAGTCGCTTCGCGATGTCCACTCTTTTTCAAAGATTTCCAGTCTGACTCAGTGGAATAAATAAATTTAAGAGGGAAGACAAAGGATTTCATTAGCTAGCTAGTAGGGGAGATTATTCTTAATGTTAAGATAAAATAAATAAATAAATAAATACCTAAAATATTACTAAAACATGTAGCTATATATAAAAATACCCATGCAATTACCATATCAGATATGTAGATAGGAGGGCGGCAAACAGTCAAATCAAAATTTTATACAAACACAGAACACAATTTGTTAAGTGACAGACAACACTACACACCCACAACACACCCCACGCTGACTGCGTTTGGTAGCCGATGCAGTTTGGTACTTGAGCAGCTACCAACAGATGAAAAAAGGGCTATTCGCTGGTTCCGAGTAGGTCGGGAGCCCGAGACTCGTCCACTTGCTAGAGGACTACGATAGCTTCAACACCTCTCGAAGATTAAATCTAATCGAAAGTGTTTTAAAAGAATTGGGAACGTTTAGATTCCCTAAAGTGAACTGTGGCCAGTGACTGGCAGCGAACGACAGTGCCAGTTCGAACGGCAAGACCCACAAACCCCACAGTGCTGGCCAATACTCACCGTTTGTAGACCGCGTGGACGGGTTGCGCCAATCCGGCCCAATCAGTGGTGCAGAAGAAGACGGGGTCGGGTCCAAAGCCGTGGTGCCATAGTATCCACGAGCTGGTGACGAATTACACCCCGTGCAGTGAACTGTATCCGAAGCGTAGGACGAAAGCGGAGAAGTGAAGCCCAGGTTTTGGACTGGAACCTACTTTGAGAGCCGTGCCGAGACTACGAGGACCATTCTTGCCGGCGAAGCGAGACCGCTCCAAGACCACGAGTGTGGAGTGAAGGTGTTCCGGGTCCGCAGAGGGATTCCGGTGGACGAGACGTATCAAGCCGGCCACGGCAGGACGCCCGTGAGCCCCACGTGAAACTCCGGCCGGCGAAGCCAATACACGAGGGCCAAGTGACGGTCAGGACGGCAGCGCGGTTCCAGGCAGCGGCATCAGGGCCCCACACTGACACCACACACTACCATAAGTACAGCGTTAGGGCATAGATAGGGCCGTAGGGAAACTTCATTTCAGATAATGGGTTGTTTTTATCGATAATCTCTAAGTAAGAACAAAGAAAAACAACTTTGGATTAAGTGAATTCTCTGTTTGTAAATCAATCATGCGTTTTATTGTTTTAAACAAGCGTCATTTCTGCGTGAGCATCCCTATCAACCAGATTCGGATTTCCTTTATAGTGCTATATCTGACGATAGTGTTCGCCATCGATTCAATACAAATCGATATCCATCGATATCGAAAATCTTTCACTGGTTGACCGGGATGCTTCAGGCAATTTGGCCGATAAAACCCTCAAAACGAATAGAACAATCCTGTCGATACTACCCAAAGTCATCCTAAAACGACGGATAATGCATGCGCTGCAATTTGCGACAGGACGATCAATGTTTTCATTACATGGAACTACGTTTTGTATGCCTTCCAATACTTTTGAGTTGAATTTTACACAAATGACGTTTCTTTACACTGCTTTGCTACTTTCGCCAAAAAGTATGCCAAGTAGTGAATGTTATTGAACATGGAGAAAGCAAAAGTGGAACTAAATAATTATAACATGAAATTTGTTTATTCTATCTATTTTGCTTCGACCTTAGGGAGCATCTATTAATTACGTCACGATTAAATTGGAAATTTTCAACCCTCCCTGCCTCCTCCAAAAGTGACGATAAAGTTAATGGATGATTCTTTATGTGATAGATTCCATTTCATTGCTTAAAATAAAAAATGTGGAATATAGCTAAATTATATCTACAGCTGTTATCATATCTGCATATGATATTATTGTGATAGATTAAAAAAAATCACTAACGACAAATCAAGTCTATTATACGTCATCGAGCTCAATGTGACGCATACTACCCCGCTCGTGTGCGTCTGACAAACAAGGGTTTGAATGAGGAAACTGGAAATACCAGTAAAGCTTCTATCACCGCCCTCTTCAAGTGCTGTGATGGCCTCATTGGCAAAGGCGTCAGCTTGCTGGTAGGTGTCTTGGTTCAAATCCTGTTCGGTTCGGGAAATTTTATAACGTACTGGAAACTATTTTTTTATGTTACCTACTTTTTCTATAAATAGAATAACACACTTAAAAATATTTACCCAAAAAATGAGTATAAAAAATAGTTTTACCCTAAAAGGTTGCCAAGGAATTATAACACAATTTGTTATATTTTTTATAAATTCTATCATATTTCATGGAACAAGTTTTGTAATATTTTTGTTATGATCATAACAAAAGTTATTACATTTTTGTTATTTTCTTGTGGGAACTTTGTTAGAATTTTTGTTATTTTAACTACTAACGGTACATGTTTTATAACAACCCTTGTTATAAACATTTATTGTAACAAAATAACACAGCTTGTTATGATTTTGTAATGTCCATCTAGTCGGGTTAACAGACGAGACGTGGGTGAGCTCGATGTGCTCTCAACCAACACAGCAACCAACGACAAAGTCGAGAGCACCATCGACAACGTGGGAAGGAACTAGCGGAACGATTGATTTACCGAGTAATGCAGAGCGATTTCGGAAAAGCAAAACGCAGCGTGGGCGGTAATGCTGCAGCATGGAACCCGGCAAAACGTGGAACTTTACAAACAGTAGCGGAAACAGCAGACCTATATCTTTTGGAAGAAAAGCGCCACCTGGAAGAGACGTAGTGCAAAGAAATTGAACTGCTGTGTAGTTGCCAAGAAACATGAAACGATATAGCAACGTTGAATGGTGTACAAAACTGCATGAAGACTTAAGAACAGATTTGTTAGAATCCCAAAACGGCCGCCACAATGGCCGATATTGACACCTACTCACGATTTCAAAAGCCAAAATCTTTTTGTAAACAAAACCAGCGCACCTTAGCTTCTTATTTTAAGTTTATTACAAGTGAGAAAGAACAGAATAGTAAAATACATTATTGTTTGAAGATTTTTGCGTCTGAAGTTCTGATGCTCTGTTGGAGCGGGATTTCAAGACGTTTGTCCTTAACGTGAAACTGGAAGCATTTCCTCACATTTTGGTTTTTGATTTTTTGTTAAATAACGAAGCAATATTTTCAAAATCGGTTTTCGTACACATGTAGAGTATGGATCAAGGTACCTGCTGTTTTTTTTTTTTGTGGTGGAAAATGTTTTTCGTTTTTGCAGAAACCATTTTTGAACAGAACTTTACAAAAAAATGGTTTCTGCAAAAATGAAAAACATTTTCCACCACAAAAAAAATCAGAAGATACCTTGATCCATACTCTACATGTGTACGAAAACCGATTTGTAAAATATTGCTTCGTTATTTAATAAAAAAAATCAAAAACCAAAAAAATGAGGAAATCCTTCCAGTTTCGCCTTAAAACCAAACTTTTTGGACGACATGGGCATTATCGCCAAATATTTTCTTTTTTTTAATCAGATAATATGCTTTTCTTGTTTGACCCACAATCGCATACGCTGCGTTGTAGTTGAACGAGCCCTATACTCCCTTGGCGTATCTCCGATTCCGGAGATGTAATCCGAAGTACCTGGGTGGAAATGGACCTGAATTCCAGCGGGAGGAGCAATTCTTAAACAGCGTGCACTACCGACGACTCAACCGTTGAGATAGATACAACTGCCACACGCATAGAAATACATCAGCACTACCGAACGGTACGTTTTCAATTCCAGTTTATTTCTCTCATCGCTTTATCATAAGCAGGCCCGGATTAAGGATTGTGGGGGCCCGGGGCCCGAGCGGTTGTGAAGGCCCCTCGGAGATACAAATGCGATGAGCAATACAGTTTTTCTTTGTTTTTGAGTACCGTATGCGTGATAATGTTTGCACCACCGTACAAAAAAGGTATCCATATCACATGCACACACAATGTCTTGGTTTTTATTGCATGCGCGTAAGCTCCAACTCATATCACAGTACATTGCGGTTTAAAAAATCCGATTTCTTAAGTTTAAAATTTGCACCATGAAGGCGTGGCAGCGGTAGTCGGGACTTGTCCACGCGCAAATGTTAAAAAAGACATTTCAGGAGTGTTTAGGAAAACCGTAAAACGGTCTTAGACCAAAAAAAAGCAAGGGCAACTATTCCCGAAGGTGTCCACTGGTCGTCCAAGGTTAACATGGATTAAGAAAGCTATCGCTGCCACCAAAAATAAGATTTGGGTGAATTATATGCGCTCAATGAGAAAAATGGCAAAGAAACGCGAAATCAGCGACTTATCGGCATGGCATATCGAAAAGGAAAATTACGGTGGCCTTTATGATCCTTCGACCATAGAAAAAAAAACTTACATTATTACCAATGGCATCCATGAGCTACGAGTAGCGCCATATAAGAAAGTCTTGAATTTGCCCGAACGCATCCTCCGTTTTTTTCGATTTCCGAAAAACTATCGATCCGTACCAAATTCCAGAATCAATATATATTATTACTTTTGTTTGTGTGTCAATGTCTACATCATTAGGCAATGTCAAAATAAAAAATTAAATTCAAAAATTGTCAATCTTGACTTTGACACTACCACGGATACTTTTCGACATTTGCGCGTGGGCAAATCACGAGCTAGGTTGCCACTAAGTCATTATCACAGAACAGATGTGTATTTGAACAACTTTAAAGTTTCGAGGTGGAAGTCATAAAATTGTCACTTGAAGAACTAGATTGGAATGAATTTCCTTGGAGAAATAAAAAATCATCAAAGCGTGCCTCGCTCCCGCCCTATGCTCGCTGTACAAAAAAGCTTGCTTTTCACCACCAGGTTCGCTAGTGTCCAGCAATCAAACGAGCGGTTCTTTTCGTGATGAAGATTCACCCCCGTGTCATTATGCAAGTGTTAAACTAAGAAAATCAACACTTTTTATTCACAGCCTACTATGATATGAGTTATAGCTTAAATGCCTGCAAATAAAACCAATACATTTACATTGTCTTCACAAGTAAAACTGGAATTTTATTTAACGATGGTGCAAACATTATCACGCATACGGTATTTTACCAGAAGGTAATGTATAGTTGGCCCCAAAGATACATTTGAATGCGTCCTGTTCATGTTTTGTTCAAAAGCTGTGCTCACGTGAGCCGAGTTCATGTTCAAACAATTCAGGCGCCTGGTCACAGTGCTCTTCTTAGCTAGTAGCAACTGATAGCATTAAATTGCTACCTCATGATACAGCTGTTTTTCCTGCAAATGCTAGACCTAGTACCAAACTGCAAATGGGCTGTAAGTAAAAAAGAAAATCGTGTTAAGTAGGGGTATTAGGGGCATAATGGACACCCTAAGCGAATGAGTATGTTAGGCCTGTATAACAGACAAAAACTTAACATATTATCAACTAACCTACAACTTTAACTTATTTCCTACGTATTTCAATCATTTACAGCTGGTAAAATGTCATTATTGTGAAGAAATAATGAATTGAAAACCGTGTGTTTTTTGGGGCTGGCAGCAAAGACACGGGGCGAAATGGACACCCATCGGGGCATAATGGACACCCCTGCATATTTTATGCTGTATCTTTGAGAATATCGACCAGTTAAGTAATTTGCCTACGGAGATCAATACCACAGATATAATACTCCATCTTAGACAAGTTTACATAACTTCAAAGTTAATTAAATAAATTTTAGGCTAAAATAATCGGATTGTATTTTTTCAAACTCTCTAAAACGCCTAACAGTATGCAATGCGCGTACATCTATTCATAATTGCCAGTGTTCATTTCGCCCCGAATAGACTACAACATTGAAATTGCTATTTTCAGTGTGTTCTGATCAAAAATATAATACTTCATCCATAGCTAAATCTACGTATACATGTAGATAAGCTAACAATTCATTTGTTTGTATGGTGGACACACTCAATCTCTCGTGATACCTTATTTGCAGCTGCTTCGAAATTATAAGAAATCCACCATATGAAAAACATACTTCAATTTCAATGATATTTTGGTTATTTTAAAGGAATTCAAATGGTGCTTTTGAAATATAGAACAATGGCATGTACCTTTACACTTATGCATTGAAAGTTTATCATAAAAGTCAACGGTTTCGGCAAAAACAGGGGTGTCCATTTCGCCCCGGGTGTCCATTATGCCCCTAATCCCCCTACTGTTCCTTTGAATTCCACTACGAATTTGCATCCTTTGACAGATACGTATTTCGACCTCAACTGTAAGGTCGTCTTCAGTGTCTTGTACTTGACTCGACTCAAGTACAAGCTAAATATTTCCAATGTGACTCCGTGGTCCACCAATGAAATCGTACTCGCATGGCTCAGAAAACCCTTGGCTTCGCTGTAGATTTTTGTCCGAAACAGGTTTTAAGAAATCAAGAGACTAGTTTCCGGCTACACAAATGGAAGTGTCTCTCTCTCTTCTTGGCATAACGTCCTCATTGGGACAAAGCCTGCTTCTCAGCTTAGTGTTCTATGAGCACTTCCACAGTTATTAACTGAGAGCTTCCTCTGCCAATGACCATTTTGCATGCGTATATCGTGCGGCAGGCACGAAGATACTCTATGCCCAAGGAAGTCAAGGAAATTTCCTTTACGAAAAGATCCTGGACCGACAAATGGAAGTGTATTTCAACCAAAGCGGGCCCAGCAGATATAAAATCAAGGGATATGCTTTCCAAGACCTTTACAGCAAACTAGTTGTGGAAGAATAACCCAAAGTTCATATGGGAAGCTGATTACCAAGTCAAGTTGCCGACAAATATACTGGATTCTGAACTGCTGGGGATAATAGTGCTGAAAATGTAATTCCGGAATATCTAAATACATCAATTTACAGCTCATTTTATGAGCTGAACCTGAGAATATGGTATATGAAAACCCTGTGCGTAGACCAGTTCTACAAGATAGTCACTCCGTGGGAACACTCACTTGCAAAGAGTTCATACATCATTTCTTGATTGCAAGCTTCTGACCTGAGAAAACAGCAAGTGAGTGTAACTCTTTGCAAGTGAGTGTTCCCATCCCTGAGTCACGGAAAAACCGCTCATTTTTTAATATTTACCTTCAAAAAATGCCAACTAATATTCACCATGAATATCAATTGACATTTTTCGGAGAAAGTCAGTGACATTTACCTTAAATATTCGAAAAAGAGCGGTTTTCCGTGACTTTCTTGTAGAATTGGTCTAGTCCGCCACGTACTTCAACCTCAAATTATCGTGGGAAGGATGACAGGGTCCATGTCAATCAGAGACACACCCGAGCTCGTAGAGCAATAGAATTTTATTTTATTCTTCGACCGCTTAACCTAATTTACAGCTCTTTTGTCCACTAGGGCACTGCATGAGCGATTCCAATTGGCAGCTGCATATACACTTCGTACAGCGCCTAAATGTATTCTATTCTAATTTTACTATACCGAACTGGTTGCATGTGCGCTGCTGTCACTTTTCTACCCTGTCCATGGTAGATTGACGAGCACGAGGATGTTGATGTGTGGCTCTTGTTCCTTCTCCAGTCTGATTGGGGGTTCATTATGAGTTACTGTTAGCTGATATCCAAGTTTCCGAGTCCGTTAGAGCATTTTCTCAGAAGAGGGTTATATGTCAGCCGCTCTCGGGGGAAGAGCAACTGACGAAGAATTGCAAATAACGGGGCTGGGATCGAACCCATGACCATCCACTTATGAAGTGAACGTGTGCTAATGGCCCCAGCAGCAATAGAATTGATCATGAAAATCGTTCAGCACGAGGTCCTTGGCAATGAAATCAGGGGGATTCATCAAAACAAACCCTGTAAGCAGATTGCACATTTACACCCAATATGTCGGGGTTGAGTTTTGAGAGTTGGATGAAGATTGAAACGCACACCGATTACGTCCGAAGCGAAATACCCGTATATACTTCCGAAGCACTGAAAAACTGATCTGTTGATTCGATCATACCATTTAGAGAACCTACACAACCAACTATTTTGTTTACGGAATTCTTCTAAAAAAATCTTAAACAATTATTCAGGAATTTTTTCAAAACTCTTCCGAAGGTTCCTTTTGAACAATCCTTCAAAGGTTCATTTTTTTCCAGAAATTTCTACGCTGGTTATCTAAAGAATTCGGATCTACAGTTAGCCTAGTGGTTAAGGCTATGGATCGCCAGTCCGGAGACGGCGGGTTCGATTCCCGTTCCGGTCGGGAAAATTTTCTCGACTTCCTGGGCATAGTGTATCATTATACTTGCCTCACAATATACACATTCATGCAATGGCAGACAAAGAAAGCCCTTCAATTAATAACTGTGGAAGTGCTCAATGAACACTAAGTTGAAGCGAGGTAGGCCAAGTCCCAGTGGGGACGTAGAGCCACAAATAATAAGAAGAAGAAGATCTAAAGAATTCCTACAGGATTTCTGTTTTGTTTCTGCATGATTTCCTACAGAAATTTCTCCAGGTATTGCATTAAGGATTTTTGTATACAAATCCCTTCTGAAGTTGCATTAGAATTTTCTATAAAAATTTATCTAGCGATATCTCCACGACATAAAAAAATCCTCAGAATTTTTTTGAGGAATTTCATTTGGAATTCCGGCAGTATCTTTGTCGGCAGACATTTTCTAAAATTATATCTTAAGAAATTCATCTACGGATACCTTCAGGAATCCCTTGAGAAACTCTTCGGAAAATTTTCAAGCATTCTAGAAGAAGCTCTATAAGTAATTCTTTGGAATCACTAGTATACATCCCAAAATTCTTCTAAAAATAACTTTAATTTTTTAGGGATTTTTTTTCACGAAGTTTCTCTACAAAATTTTCAAGAATTTCTTTTAGGAATCTTCAAATGCAAAACCAAGATTTTTAAGGGATTTTTTCAGGAGTTCTTTTAAGTATTTTTCTAGTAAGTTTTGGGCCATTTAAAATAACTTGTGAGATATTCCTGCACGAATATCTGAAACAATTCTTACAGGAAGTCTTGAAGGAATTCCAAGAGTTATTTTCCAATTCCTAAAAAAAATTCTTGTGTGAGTTTCTGTACGAATCTCTGAAGGAATTTCTCAAGAAATTCTTTGAAAAATCCTGGAAGGAATTTGCAAAGTAATCTCTGCAGCAGTTATAGAAATATATTGAATATTTTGGAAAAAAGAAACATTACGGAAAAACCTTTCTATAAAAGAAGTCTGAAGAAATTCAAGCTTTTTTAAGAAAGCCTCTGGAAATATTTTTGAAAAAAAGAAAAAAGAAATCTTCAGTAGAAGCCCAATATAAATCACAGGAGGAGCTCTTGAATGCATCCCAAAAGAAATATTTGAAGAAATCCTGTGAAAATTCTTGAAGGAATCCCAGTAGTATTTTTTTCTAGCACTGTTTTAGGAAACTTCCCAAAAAAACATTGGTGGAATTCATAGAGAAGTTAAATGACGAATATATACTTAATTACCGGAAAAAATCCTGAAAAAAAATTCTTGGATGATTCCTGAGAGTATTTCTTGAGCAATCTGCGAACGTATTTCTAATGGAGTTCCTGCAGAAATTCTTGAAAAAAAAACTAGATAAGCTTCCGTAAAGATATCTGAAAAACAGTTTTGAAATGTTTCTAAAAGAATTACTCACGAATTTCAAAGGATATATTTCTGAATAAATTCCTTGAAGGATTCGTGGAGAAACTCACAGACTTTTCATAGAAGGTGACTTTGGAGGAAATTTTGGAGGAAATTCTGGGTAAATACATGGAGGAATACTTGGAGCAAATAATGCAGGAAATCCTACCTGAATTACAAAAAGTAATAATGCATGAATCTCTCGAGGAATTCCTGCAGTATGTTCTATTCCCTGAAGGATTTTCTGGACATATTCATGTGGTAATTTTCATCTTTAAAGCAATTCCTGAAAAAATCTCTGGTGGACTTCTAGAATAAACATCTGTACGAATTTCTGAAGGAGTCTCTATCTTTGAAAGGAATGATGAAAAAATCGGATTTTTTAAAGTTAAAGATCTTTAAACGAATTCCTAGACGAATTTCACTAGCAATCGCTGGCGGAAGTTAAGAAGGAACATATGGAAATACTTTTATGAAATTCAAAAATAAATTGTTCTAGGAAGATATGGATAAAGCGCTTGAGATATCCCTGGAAGTATTTCCGAAGAAACCGTTGGACGAGTTTCTGAAAAAAACCTTGGTAGATTTTAAGACCGAATTCCTGAATTAATTTCTGAAAGGATTCGTGGAGCAATTTAAAAAAAACCGTGGAAGGTCTTAAATAAGCGTCCTTGGACGAAGTTATTGAGGAATCTCATAAAGAATTTCAGAAGCAATCTACAGGAAAATTACTATAGGAATCTATGGAAGAATTTCTGAAGGTGGCTGAAGAACATTTCCTGAAGAACTCCTTGGAGCAATTTATTGAGACACCAGAAGTTTTAAATTCTAAAGAAATCCGTTATTTCTCGTAATGATTTCTGATAAAAATCTATGGAGCATCTTCTAAGAAGACCCACAAACACTTTACTAGTGGAGTTCTTGGAGATAGGAAGATTCTTTAGTGAAAATTGTGAAAGAAGTCAAAAAGGAACTTTTAGGCAATCCAAGAAAGACATTGAAAAGATGTTTTAAAACGAATCCGTTGGAGACTTTCTGAAAGAAATTCGTTGAGAATTTTTTAAACTCCATCGATCAATTTTGGGGATTCCAAAGAAGGTTTAAAATTTTTGTTGAGGAATAATCTCTAGAAAATTTTGTAGAAAATTCTAGAAACTTTGATGTTTCTAAAAGAATCCGTGCAAGAGTTCCTAAAGGAATTCTCAGGGAAATCTCCGAAGGCATTCCTAACAAGATTTTTGGAAAATTTGCTGGGAGATTTCAGCAGAAATCGCTGGATGAGTGTCTTAAGAATACCCGGAGAATCCATGGATAAATTTAACGTCAATTTTTAGCTAAAAACTTGGAAAAAGCCTAAAACAATATTCCGAAGTAAACTGCCTAACCCCAAAAAGATTTTGCAAGTTTATAGAGGTACTTTCAGAAACTGAGATCAAAATTAAGCATATATTCAGCACTGTGTAATAATGGGTTACCTGGCACCCCTGGTTGACACTGCTTTCCAACGCCATTGTTCGGTCAAACTGAATGCCACCGTTCCCAATAACCCCAGCATGAAACCCCGATGTACTTAGATAGCTGCGAGAATGGGTCCAATCGTTTCAATGTTAGATGAGGCGAGCGTGTGAAACTCGTTTCGAAACTGTTTTTCGTCCCTCACACGGGATCCAATAAGCTTCAATTATTGTAATGTACATTTCGTAAACAGTAAATGTAATCCGAAGAAAGTGATAAGATCAGAATCATTATCTCCTGGATTGGGCGGCGAAAGAGGAGAGATAAAAACGAAATCTTCAAACATTGTTGGTGATGATGATGATGATGATGTCTAATACGGTTTGTCTAGCTTTTTCGTAGAAAGCTCAGAAGTCTTCCGGCCTGAACCTATCCGCTTTTCTTCTTTGTCCCCCCGCAGTAGACATTCTATCCGGAATCACCCGGCTGCTTACCATCAGCGCACATAGATATACGAAAGCTGTCGGCAGTCGAATTAGTTTCTTATCGTTTGGCCCACCACCCACGGTGCAAACAACGACACCAAAGAAGGCAAATCCTGGCCTGGCTTTGCAGCTCGTTACTGCCGGCGATGGTGTTTAGTGCCGCATCCACCCACAATGCGGCGCGCGAAGTATCCAGTCTGGGTTTGTTGCGGACTTTTGGGGGAGGGCCGAGGTGTAACCTAATCCGGGATGCGTGCTGTCCCACGCGTGTGGAATTCAACCGGTGCGGTGCCGGAGCGGTGGCGTGCGGGCTGTTGATTGGCATCGGTCGAGCTTTAGACAGTTCTCGGCAGGCAGACAGGCAGACCATGATGCTGCCAATTTTTTGGGAAAGCGACTCCGGATGACGGGCCCGTAAAAAAGAATTGCTTTTGACAGCTAGGCTAGCCTGCTGCTGGGGGTTGTAAGAGATTGGAAAAGAGAGGAAAAAATCATAAGGAGACCCAAATGATTATGAAAGTGTTGGGGTAAATCCAAGGAGAATTTTTATGTGATAATCTGAAAAGTGAACTACAGACTATGCAAATGATGTTCTGACTCTTTGCCGTGAATGAAGCAAGTGTGTAAATTCCGTGGAAATTATTAGAAACAACCTTTATTACAAGTTTTATTTTTGTGTTAAATGTGCTATTTTAACTTGTAAATATTCCCCTAGTATTAATGCACATTTATAGGGCCTGACAAGAGGCCCGCAATCCTATTTCGATTGCCAACATTCATTTATTTAGTTAACATCAAATTCATGATAATACTGAATCAACAATTTGCCGCCATAATACTCGATTTGCAGCTGCAGCTCTCCAACGTCGGTCACGCCCAACACTCGCCAGATCACGCTCCACCTGGTCCGCCCATCGTGCTCTCTGCGCTCCACGCCTTCTTGTACCAACCGGATGGTTAGCAAACACCAACTTTGCAGGGTTGTTGGCCGGCATTCTTGCAACATGCCCTGCCCATCGTATCCTTCTGGCTTTGGCCACTTTCTGGATGCTGGGTTCGCCGTAAAGTGCAGCGAGCTCGTGGTTCATCCTTCTCCGCCACACACCGTTCTCCTGCACGCCGCCGAAGATCGTCCTTAGCACCCGTCGCTCGAAAACTCCGAGTGCTTGCAGGTCCTCCTCGAGCATCGTCCATTTCTCGTGTCCGTAGAGAACCACCGGTCTTATAAACGTCTTGTACATGGTACATTTGGTGCGGGGGTGAATCTTTTTTGACCGCAGTTTCTTCTGGAGCCCATAGTAGGCACGACTTCCACTGATGATGCGCCTTCGTATTTCACGACTCACGTTATTGTCAGCCATTAGCAAGGAACCTAAGTAGACGAATTCTTCTACCACCTCGAAAGTATCCCCGTCTATCGTAACATTGCTGCCAAGGCTTGTCCTGTCTCGCTCAGTCCCACCTACCAGCATGTACTTTGTTTTAGCCGCATTCACCACCAGTCCGACCTTTGCTGCTTCGCGTTTCAGGCGGGTGTACAGTTCTGCCACCGTTCCAAATGCTCTAGCAATAATATCCATGTCATCCGCAAAACAGACAAATTGGCTGGATTTCGTGAAGATCGTACCCCGGCTGTTGAGCCCGGCTCGTCGCATAACACCTTCAAGGGCGATGTTGAATAGTAGGCAGGAAAGTCCATCACCTTGTCGTAGTCCCCGTCGAGATTCAAATGAACTGGAAAGTTCACCCGAAATCCTTACGCTGTTCTGCACACCGTCCATCGTTGCTCTTATCAGTCTAGTCAGCTTCCCGGGAAAGCTGTTCTCGTCCTTAATTTTCCATAGCTCTGTGCGGTCGATACTGTCGTATGCCGCTTTGAAGTCGATGAACAGGTGATGCGTTGGGACCTGGTATTCACGGCATTTCTGGAGGATTTGCCGTACGGTGAAGATCTGGTCCCTTGTCGACCGGCCGTCGATGAAACCGGCTTGGTAACTTCCCACGAACTCATTTACTTTAGGTGAAAGACGACGGAAGATGATCTGGGATAGCACTTTGTAGGCGGCATTCAAAATGGTGATCGCTCGAAAGTTCTCACACATTACCTTGTCGCCTTTCTTGTGGATGGGACAGATTATCCCTTCCTTCCACTCCTCCGGTAGCTGTTCGGTTTCCCAGATCTTGACTACACTAAAACCCCAATTTACGCTCAAAACGGGGGGAGCGTAAATTGGGGGAGCGTAACTTGGGGGGAGCGCTATTTGAGAATTAGTGCGTAAATCGGGGGAGCGCTATTTGGGAATTAGTGCGTAAATCGGGGGAGTGTTTTTTTTTAAGTTTTATAATTTGTTTGCGAAGATCGAAATCACAAAGTTCCTAACCTATGAAAAGGTTATAAGTTATTCATTTACAATTAGCAGTTTTGTTAATTTCAGTGGCTCCCAACCTACGGTCACGGGCCAAGCGAATTTCTCAAGAATCAAAGGTGTGAGGATAAAGTGAAAAGGTTTTTCGCACTCTGCACTTCAGGGAGTATGTACTTATCACAATGTAGCTTGTATTGCAACAATCAGTGGTTTCCAACCTATGGTCACGGGCCACGTGAATATCTCAAGAACCGGAAGTGTTAGGAAGAAGAGCAAATGTTTTTCGGATTGATCATCTCAAGGATCAGTATCTCTGATATAGATATGTTGAAAAATCAGTGGTTTCCAATCTATGGTCTCGGGCCACGTGAATATCTCAAGAACTGAAAGTGCTAGGAAGAAGAGTAAATGTGTTACGGATTGGTCATCTCAAGAATCAGTATCTCTGATATAGATATGTTGAAAAATCAGTGGTTTCCAATCTATGGTCACGGGCCACGTGAATATCTCAAGAACTGAAAGTGCTAGGAAGAAGAGTAAATGTTACGGATTGGTCATCTCAAGAATCAGTATCTAATATGGATATGTTGAAAAATCAGTAGTTTCCAATCTATGGTCACGGGCCACGTGAATATCTCAAGAACCGAAAGTGCTAGGAAGAAGAGCAAACGTTTTACGGATTGATCATATCAAGGATCAGTATCTCTGATATAGATATGTTGAAAAATCAGTAGTTTCCAATCTATGGTCACGGGCCACGTGAATATCTCAAGAACCGAAAGTGCTAGGTAGAAGAGCAAATATTTTACGGATTGATCATCTTAAGGATCAAGATCCCTAATATAGATATGTTAAAAATTCAGTGGTTTCCAATCTATGGTCACGGGCCACGTGAATATCTCATGAACCGAAAGTGCTAGGAAGCAAAGTTTAAGTTTAAGTTCGTTTGGCCAAATGTCGTTTGGCCGAATGCCATCTGGCCGATAGGGTCGTTTTTCCGAATGCCGTTTGGCCGAATTATGATCGAAAGAATTCAGAGGAAGTTTTTGAAATTCTAACTGCCAATATGACCATCAGAAGTATTTCCTTCTTTCAATCATAGGCTATTCTTTCTAGTATTGATTTTCATTGATTAGTTGGCGTTGAAACTACCGATAATCAAAGCTTTTTCGTTCTTTGAATCATGGGCTGTTCTTTAGAGATATACTGAAACGGGAAACAATGCCATAGTCACTTTATTTTATCATGCATTTTTCTGCCAAACGGCATTCGGCCAAACGACCTTTTCGGCCAAATGGAGTTTGACCAAACAGCATTCGGCAAAATTACCCGGAACCCTATTGTATAATGCTGCTTGAGATGCATTATTTGAAAAGCCGATTTCACTTTCTCATCGCCTTTAAGATTCTTGAGGGATTCGCATGGCCCGTAACTCCAGCTTGAAAACCCCTGATGTTTACAACACCAGAGCATTGTAATAAATACCCCTTGAGATGCATAATCACTCTTTCTCCTCGGCCTTAAGGTTCTTGCGAAAACAGCATGGCTCGTGACCCCAGCTTGAGAACCACTGTATCTCATCTCTTATCTAATCTCTCTTCTCTCATCTCATCTCATCTCTCATCTCATCTCCCAACTCATGTCTCATCTCATCTCTCATCTCTCATCTCTCATCTCTCATCTCTCATTTCTCATCTCTCATCTTTCATTTCTCATCTCTCATCTCTCATCTCTCATCTCTCATCTCTCATCTCTCATCTCTCATCTCTCATCTCTCATCTCTCATCTCTCATCTCTCATCTCTCATCTCTCATCTCTCATCTCTCATCTCTCATCTCTCATCTCTCATCTCTCATCTCTCATCTCTTATCTCTCATCTCTCATCTCTCATCTCTCATCTCTCATCTCTCATCTCTCATCTCTAATCTCATCTCTCATCTCATCTTTCATCTCATCTCATGTCATCCTTCCCTAACCCTCCATCCTATCCTCTACCCTCCCCACTACCCTACCCTCTACCCTAACCCTCTACCATATTCTCTACTTTAACCCTCTACCCTAACCCTCAACCCTACCCTCTACTCAAACCCTCAATTCTATTATCTACTCTATCCTCTACAATAAGCCTCTACCCTACCCTCTACGCTAATCATCAACCCTACCCTCTACCCTACCTTCTCTTCTACCCTCTACCCTAACTTCTACCCTACCTTCTACCCTAACCCTCTACCCTACCTTTTACCCTACCCTCTTTTTTTTACTCTACCCTCTCTACCGTACCCTCTACCCTACCTTATATCCTATCTTCTATCCTAACCCTCTACCCTACCCTCTACCCTACCTTCTACTTCTACCCTACCCTCTAACATAACTTTTCACCCTACCTTCTACCCTACCCTCTACCACCATTTGGGAAATTTGTGCCCTAACCCTCTATCATAGTCTCTTCCCTACCCTCTACCCTAACCCTCTACCCTACCTTCTACGCTAATCATCTACCCTTACCTCTACCCTCAACCCTACCTTCTACCTACCCTACCTTCTACCCTACTCTCTACCCGAACCCTCTATCCAACCCTCTACCTTAATCCTCTACCCAACCCTCTACCCAACCCTCTACCTTAATCCTCTACCCAACCCTCTATCCTACCTTCTACCCTATTCCTCTATCCTACCCTCTACCTTGCCTTTTACCCTACCCTCTACCCTACCTTCTACCCTACCATCTAACATTACCCTCTTGCCTAACCATCTACCCTACCCTCTACCCTAACCCTCTATGTATCATATGTATCACATGTTACTTGTTCCCGAATACCTAAAACCCCAATTTACGCCTAAGGAGCGTAAATTGGGGGAGCGCTATTTGGGAATTAGTGCGTAAATCGGGGGGCGCAAATTGAGTTTGGCGCAAAAGAAGTGAGCGTAAATTGGGGTTTTTGTGTACTAACTGGTGTAGACAGGTGCCCAACTTTTCCGGGCCCATCTTGATGAGTTCTGCTGCTATTCCGTCCTTACCAGCCGCTTTGTTGTTTTTGAGCTGGTGGATGGCATCCTTAACTTCCCTCTGCGTGGGAGTTGGTTCGTTCCCGTCCTCTGCTGCACCAACATATTCATTTCCTCCGCTGCTTGGTCCTCCGTGCCTACATTCTCTTCGCCATTCAGGTGCTCGTCGAAGTGCTGCTTCCACCTTTCGATCACCTCACGTTTGTCCATCAGGAGGCTCCCGTCCTTATCCCTGCAAATTTCGGCTCGCGGCACGTAGCCTTTGCGGGATGCGTTGAGCTTCTGGTAGAACTTACGTGTTTCCTGTGAACGGCACATCAGTTTCATTTCCTCGCACTCCGCTTCTTCCAGGCGGCGCTTTTTCTCCCGGAAGAGACGGGTCTGCTGCTTCCGCTTCTGTCTGTATCGCTCCACATTCTGTCGGGTTCCATGCTGCAGCATTACCGCCCGCGCTGCATCCTTCTCCTCCAGAACCACTCTGCATTCCTCGTCGAACCAATCGTTTCGTCGACTCCGTTCTACGTACCCGATAGTGCTCTCGGCTGCGTTGTTGATGGCTGTTTTCACTGTACTCCAGCAGTCCTCTAGAGGGGCCACATCGAGCACACCCTCGTCCGGCAACGCTGCCTCGAGATTCTGCGCGTATGTGGTGGCGACATCCGGTTGCTTTAGTCGCTCTAGATCGTACCGGGGCGGCCGCCGGTAATGTACGTTTTTAATAACGGAGAGTTTTGGGCGCAGTTTAACCATCATCAGAGTCGATATTAGCGCCACGATAGGTCCTGACGTCGATAATGTCGGAGAAGTGCCGTCCATCAATCAGAACATGGTCGATTTGCGATTCCGTTTGTTGTGGTGATCTTCAGGTGTAACGATACGGGAGGCTGTGCTGGAAGAAGGTGCTACGAATGGCCATGTTCTTGGAGGCGGCAAAATCGATGAGGCGTAGGCCATTTTCGTTCATCAGCTGGTGGGCGCTGAACTTTCCAATCGTCGGTCTGAATTCCTCCTCCTGGCCTACCTGAGCGTTTAGATCCCCTATGATGATCTCGACTTTGGGCAGCGATCGTACTCGCGTTCGAGCTGCGCGTAAAATGCGTCCTTGTCATCATCAGTACTTCCGGAGTGTGGACTGTGCACGTTTATTATACTAATGTTGAAGAATCGGCCCTTGATCCTCAACCTGCACATTCTTTCGTCGATCGGCCACCAACCGATCACGCGCCTCTGCATGTCGCCCATCACTATAAAAGCTGTTCCCAGCTCACGTGTGTTGCCGCAACTCTGGTAGATGGTATGATTACCTCTAAATGTTCGCACCATAGATCCTGTCCAACACACCTCCTGCAGCGCTACGATTCCGCGGTCCTTCAGTATATCGGCAAGTATGCGGGTGCTCCCGATGAAGTTGAGAGATCTGCAGTTCCACGTACCGAGCTTCCAATCGCAAGTCCCTTTTCATCGCTGTGGTCGTCGCCATTGGTATCGGTTCGCATTCTTCTCTTGTTGGTTTACCGGTGCTAGTCCTTTTTACGGCTGGCTCGCAGGGCCTGACACCAACCCACTAACCCAGGGAGCTGGGCTTACCTTCCCGGAAGCTACGGGTTCTGCATTGGCATTTCCTCCAACTACAGTGCTAAATAGACTGGCGAACGCCAGTCTTCGCCGGGGGTGGTGTTTTTAATGGGCGCCCAGGAGATAATGTTTTACCTGAGCTTCCACCCCCAACATTCAGGCCATTTCGGGCCGTGATTAAGTACTTGAGATGTAAACCTTTCCCTGATACAGACTTCATGTTATAGAGCTCTAGTGATGATACCCGAATCGGGATGCCCCTTAGGATTAGAAATTCTTAGGTTAGGTTAGGTATCTTTATTAGAGAGAATTTCAGCCCGAGGCTGATTCATCTCTTGAGAAATTCTTAGACCAAACTCAAGATATAAAAGCAACTCATGCTGCGAACGAAAGGCAACCGCCAGAGAAAATACGATTACAGGATTGACTGATGGACCAACAATATTTATGAAACCTCGTCATCCTGACATTGGAAATTGTTAGCCACTAGGGTAACAGGGCAAAATATATGTTCTGTGTTGTATTTGTCCAAATGTGATGTCCTATTTTATTACGCATTTGTAATGTTCCACTACAATATGTTATATTATAATATGCATTTGTAGTGCTTCGTTATTTTTCGTAATACCTTGCCACTGCAGAAGTTTTATCACGATTAAGAAATCCTTATAAAATTTTACCAAAAATCATCAGGTACAATCTCCGAATACCCTATCCTAAAACATTGTCCAGTTAGAATCCGCACGCAAACGATAATTTATTGTGACGCTCTAAATCATCATAATTATATTTTTTTTCACTGCAGTCTGGTCATAAAAAGTCCTCTATTGATGGTGAAAATTTCATCGATTTTCTTGCTACGAGTGAAAAGTTATTTCAGATTGAAGACATTCGAAGGAAAAAAATCTTGCACAAACATGCTGAAGGTTTGGGGTGGTCAGGTACGACAGTCGCGAAAAATGTTAAAATCTTCAAAACCATTATGTGTGATATGCCCAGATTTTGTTAACCATGCCATGAGGAAGTGTTCAAGGAAGATTGAAGTTTATGTTCATGGATAAATCTGCTTGGAATTCTAAAATTGGTAGTTGGAGCTCTGGACATCGTTTTCTCACATCACGATTTTGACATCAAATGTGTACAAAGATGATAACCTCAAGAATTGCGTGCTGCTTTTCAAAAATGCCCACAAGGGATCTGTAGAGTATTGAGCTACTTTGGTAAGCTATCACGACAGCCTGAGATGTGCAGTAGTGTCATCACTGTTGGATAGTGTTTATTAACGAAAAAACACTCAAATTTCGCTTCTTTGGAATTCACTGAATAGTCCTTAATTTCGCAAGAAGAGAAATATTTGGCAAAGTTTCTTTGGAATCCTAATCAGACTGGTAGATGCACTAGCGTGCGCAGGGTCCTTGCTTAGGGGGGGGGGGGGGGGGGGGTGGCACTATAATAATGGTGCAATATATGTATGATCATGGTGCAAAATTGAATTATGGTGTTACACGCAATATGAATTCCCAAGTAGGGGTTTCAACATGTTGTGGTGCTAACATCGCCAAGAACTTCATATTGGGATTCTGGAGAAGGCTTCGGATGGTGATGATTTCAAGGCAATGTGTAACTTTAACATGAAGTCATTATGTCAATTCTTATAAAATTTTATAAACGTACCAAATACAATGGAGAATATCGAGAAAATTATCTTTTATAAAAAAAAAAATAGGCGTTGTGAAATTTTTTTTATCCTGGACAATTAGTGATCGGAATCCTTGTTGCAATCAACAGAGATTCCTCCAGGATTTCTCCAAAGATTCGTGCATGAGTTTCTCCAGGAATTCCCCCAAAAAACTTCCAATAATTCCTTTAGTAAATTCCTCCAGGAAGTCTGATATATTTCTCCTGAAATTCCTCAAATAATTCCTCCAGGAATTCCTTCAGTAAATACTCCAGGAATTCTACCAAAATTACCTCCAGGAATTCCTCCTGAAATTTCTTCTAGGAAAAATCCTCTAGGAATGTCTGCCAGAATTCCCCCAATATTTCCTCCAGAGATTCCTCTAGGAATTGCTCCATGGAATCCCCCAGAAAATCTTAAAGGAATTTCTGAAGAATATCTTCCTGGAATTCCTCGAGAAATTCCTCCAGGAGTTCCTTTAGAAAATTATCCAGGAAATTCTCAACGAATTTCTTCAGGAATTCCTTCAGGAATTCATCCATAAATTATTTTAAAAAATCCTTCTAAAATTCCTTAACAAATTCCTCCAGAAATTTCTCGAAATTATCGCCAGAAATTCCTACAGGAATTCATAAGAAAAAACTTCTCCAAGAATTCCTCATAAAATTCCTCCAGGGATTTCTCCAGTAAATCCTCTAGGAATTTCTGCCAGAATTTCTCCAGAGAATTCTAAAAGAATGTCGCGAGGAATCTCTACAGGAAATCTTCCACAGATTCCTCCAGTAATTTCTCCAGGATTTTTTCCAGGATTTTTTTAGGAATTCCTCCATGGATTCAATAATGAATTTCTTCTGAAATTCCTCCAGATATTCCTTTAGAAAATCCTCGAGGGGTTCCTTATGACATTTCTTTAGAAATTCCTCCAATATGCAACCAGAGTTTTCTTTCAGGAATTCCTCCACGGATTCCTGCAGAAAATCCTAAAGGAATTTCTTCCAAAACTCTTCCAGGAATACCTCCAAGAAATCCTCCACGGAATCCTCCAGGAATTTCTTTAGGGTTTTTTTTCAGACATTTTTTCAGGAATTTCTCCAGGGATTCATTACTGAATTTCTTCTGTAATTCCTCAGAAACTTCTTCCAGAAATTCCTGCTGGAATTTTTTTAGAAATACCTCGAGGAGTTCTTTCAGACATTTTTCCAGGAAGCCTCATATATTTTTCCAGAAATTCCTCAAATAAATCCTCCAGGAATTTCTCCAGTAAATGATGATGATGATGATGATTTTGTTCTACCATCTATTGTAGCAAGGCATCTGCCTATAGCACTGGAATAATCTGAAAAGCGATTTGATCAAGATTGAGCTGTTGTTAGTGATCAGTCATTCTCCTGTATGAAGGGCCAAAAATGGTTGTGCGGACCCGCAAGCAGAGACACTTGCGCGAAACCCGCGTCCAGGGGAAAGAATCTCCTTCCAAAAGAAAGTTTTCACGAACAACTGCAAAATCAAGCCCTCGATTGACAGAATACTCCCAATAGATGGGGTCGAAGAGCCCGCCCTTAATCCACGAATTGTTAACAACAAGGAGGAGGCAGTCCCAGGCTCCTGTCCAATTCGTTTCAATCCGGTGCCCTGATGGTCCCTCCCTTTCCCAATATATGATATGATATGATATGTGTTTTTATGTGTGATTGTTTATTATATGATAGAACACTCTTACCTTTTTGTTATCTGAAAACTAAAGGAATTCCTCCAGTAAATACTCCTAAAATTCCTAAAGGAATTCCTCACGGAAATCTTCGAGGTATTCCTCGAGAAAAATCTCCAAGGATTCTTCCATGGATTCCTCCTTTGTAGAGGAAGAACTCCTGAAATTCCTCCAGCAATTCCTCCAGGCATTCCTCCAGAAAACCCTCTAGGAAATTATGCCTGAGTTCCCCAAGAATGTCTCCCGGAACCCTTCCAAGAATTCCTCTAGGATTCCACGGATTCCTCCAGGAATTTCTTCAGGATTTTTTATCCAACAGTTCCTGCAGGAATTCGTTCATAAATTTCTTCAGAAATTTCTCAAAAAATCTTCCTGGTATTCCTTTAGAATTTGCTCGAGTAGTTCCTTCAGACATTCCTCCAGAAATTCCTCCGAGATGCCTCCAGGGATTTCTCCCCGAAATTCATCCATGGACTCCACCAGAAAATCCTAAAGTTATTTCACCCGAAACTCTTCCAGAAGTTCCTCAAGGAGTTCCTCGAATAATTCCGCGAAAAATTCAACCAGGTAATCCTCCACTGAATCCCCTAGGAATTTCTCCAGGAATTTTTCCTGAAATTTCTTCAGGAATTCCTCCAGGGATGCACTAATGAATGTCTTCAGAAATTCCTCGAGAAGTTCCTTCAGACATTCCTCCATTATTTTTTTCCAGGAAGCCTAATCTATTTCACCAGAAATTCCTCAAATAATTCCTCTGGTAAATACTCCAATAATTCCAGAGATTCCTCCTGAAATTTTCTTTAAGAATGACTGTCAGAACTCCTACAATATTTCTTCTAGGTATTCCTCCAAGAATTGATCCTCGGATTCCTCCAGATAATCCTAAATGAATTTTCAACAAAACTCTTCCAGTAATTCCTCCTAGAATTTCTTGAAAAATTCCCCCATGGATTCCTCCAGGAAATTCTCAAGGCATTTCTTCAAGAAATCCTCCGATGATTCATCCATGATTTTCTTCAGATATTCCGCAAAAAATCCTCCGGCAATTCTCTCAGAAATTTCTTTAGGAAGATCGCCAGAAATTCTACCAGGAACTCCTCCAGAGATTCCTCTAAAAACCCTCTGGGAATTTTCACCAGAACTACAGGAATTTCTCCTTGCATTCTTCAATGAATTTCCCCAGAACTTTTTCTATGAGTTTCTCAAGGAGTTCCAGCAGGAATTCGTTAAAAAAATCTTCAGAAATTCTTCAAAAAAATCCTGCAGAAATTCCTCCAGAAATTCCTTTAAAAATTCCTCGAGAAGTTCCTTCAGAAATGTCTCCATGAAGCCTCATATATTTCTCCAGAATTTCCAAAAAAAAATTTCCTCCAGCTGGTATCGCAGCTGAACTCACCAAGAAGGGTCCAGAAAAGTTGGCCACCTGTCTGCATCGGCTGATAGTCAGGATCTGGGAAACCGAACAGCTACCGGAGGAGTGGAAGGAAGGGGTAATCTGCCCTATTCACAAGAAAGGCGACCATTTGGAATGTGAGAACTTCAGGGCGATCACTATTTTGAATGCTGCCTACAAAGTGCTATCCCAGATCATCTTCCGGCGTCTGTCACCTAAAACGAATGAGTTCGTGGGAAGTTATCAAGCCGACTTCATCGACGGCCGGTCGACAACGGACCAGATCTTTACCGTACGGCAAATCCTCTAGAAATGCCGTGAATACCAGGTCGCATCACATTACCTGTTCATCGACTTCAAAGCGGCATACGACAGTATCGACCGCGCAGAGCTATGGAAAATCATGGACGAAAACGGCTTTCCTGGGAAGCTGACTAGACTGATTAAAGCAACGATGGACGGTGTGCAAAACTGCGTAAGGGTTTCGGGTGAACTATCCAGTACATTCGAATCTCGCCGGGGACTGCGACAAGGTGACGGACTCTCATGCCTACTCTTCAACATCGCTCTGGAAGGAGTGATGCGACGAGCCGGGCTCAACAGCCGGGGAACGATTTTCACAAAATCCGGCCAATTTGTATGCTTTGCGGACGACATGGACATTATTGCCAGAATATTTGGAACGGTAGCAGAGCTGTACACCCGCCTGAAACGCGAAGCAGCAAAGGTCGGACTGGTGGTGAATGCCTCAAAAACAAAGTACATGCTGGTAGGCGGAACCGAACACGACCGGATCCGTCTGGGTAGTAATGTTACAAAAGACGGGGATACTTTCGAGGTGGTGGAGAAATTCGTCTACCTCGGATCCTTACTGACGGCTGACAACAACGTGAGCCGTGAAATTCGGAGGCGCATCATCAGCAGAAGTCGGGCCTACTACGGGCTCCAGAAGAAACTGCAGTCGAAAAAGATTCACCCACGCACCAAATGCACCATGTACAAAACGCTAATAAGACCGGTAATCCTCTACGGGCACGAGACATGGACCATGCTCGAGGAGGACCTACAAGCACTCGGAGTTTTCGAGCGACGCGTGCTAAGAACGATCTTCGGCGGTGTGCAGGAGAACGGTGTGTGGCGGAGAAGGATGAACCACGAGCTCGCTGCACTTTACGGCGAACCCAGCATCCAGAAGGTGGCCAAAGCCGGAAGGATACGGTGGGCAGGGCATGTTGCAAGAAGGTCGGTCAACAACCCTGCAAAGTTGGTGTTTGCTAACCATCCGGTTGGTAGATAAAGGCGAGAGGCGCAGAGAGCACGATGGGCGCAGGTGGAGCGTGATCTGGCGAGCGTTGGGCGTGACCAACATACAACGTTGACCTTAATATACACACAATAAAACATTTCCATCTCCCATTTATACAATAGTTACTTAAAATAGTTATTATACTATGTATTGCGTGCATTCATATGCGACTGCTGGTTTTCTGTAGGTCAAATTAAGTAAAATTCTTGGACGTTCACACTAAACAAAATAACATTTCAAGAAGCTTAAACTGTACTTTATTCTCTAGCTATGCAGCAATCGGTTTAAAATTCAACCAAATCCCTCTCAAACCCAGCGAAATGGCCGGCGAAGAAACGATTTTCAGCGGATCACTGGTACAAGGAGCAACCGACACTTCAAAGTTACGCAACAGTTCGTAGATACCCCGTTTGACCTGCATTCGTCCAAAGCGCATCCCCAGACACTGTCGAGGTCCATCACCAAACGGCATGTAGCAACCCTTTTCCTTGTATGGGAAAATACCTCCCTTTTCCGGAGCGAAACGATCCGGGTTGAACGTGAGCGGATCCTCGTAGAACTGCGGATCTCGATGTAGGGACCAGTTGCTTATGATGGCACACGTTCCACGCTCGATGGGCACCTTGCGGGTTGACGTTAGGTCCAGCTCGATGGGATCGGTGCATACCTTGGACATGAAGGTTACCGGCGGCCAGAGGCGGAGTCCTTCGCTGAAGACTTGTTCGAGGAACGGTAGCTCCGAGAGGGTTTCGTAGGAAATGGTGCCATCTTCGTTGGTTGCGTTGAGGAGTTCTTCTCTGAGGCGTTGTTGGATGGCGGGCTGTTTAGCCAGTTCGTATATGTTGAGGGAAAGGGTGGCACTAGAGGTCTCGTTTCCATCTAGGAAGAAGGTAACACCATGAGCAGCCATGTCCAGCTCGGTAATGTTCTTCTCGTGTTTTAGAGTAGTCAAGTAATCCAGAAAGTCCAGACGCTTTTCAGAGCTTTCTTCTCGGTGACGAATTGCTTCAGCCATCAGATTGATGAAGAATTTCTCCCTGGGCTTGGAAACCAAACTCATTTTAGCGAGCTTGGCCACATTTGGAAGGACAGTCATGATGGCCATCTTCAGTGCAAACGATAGCGATGAGTCCATCAATTTGCTTCCCATGTCCCGGATTTCGGCGTCATGGTGAATGAAGGACTGAGCATCTGCTCCAAAGATACAGCTGGATACGACATCGGTGGTGAACTTGTCTCCGAGTTCTTTCATATCCATCGGTGACCCGGCATGCTCCTTAACGTATTTGGTCATCTGAGCGCACACACTTTCCACGGACGCGTACAGAGCTTTGATCTGCAATACATTTCGGAGTAATGAAGAATGACTGCACTTATGGCCTTCTACTTACCCTAGAGGCGGTAAACGCAGGAGTGATCTCCGCTCGTTTCGCTTTCCACGCAGCTCCTCGCATTACGAACGGGTTCCTCCCGAACAGTGGATCCAGTTCTTTATTGGTAATCAGCCCAATTTCATTGTCATGGAAGTTCTTGAAATACTTCACCAAGATATCTCTCGCCAAGGCCGGCGATGTAACGAAGATCTGCGGCAATCGGTTGGTGAAGATTCCCACAAAGTTGTACTTGGGGCTGTAGTCCCTGCACGAAAATCAGAATGTAACACTCAACACACCTCCATAAAGCCCCCAAATCTTCCTCACTTGTAAATCTGATACTTCTCTTCCATCACCGGTCGGTTCCTCCGGAAGAACGCCGGGAAGTTCCCAACCAGTGGCAGCGGATCCGGTCCCGGAACATTTTGCTTTCTCCAGAAGTCAAAGTGCCACGTTAGGTACAGATACAGAACGGCGAAAGCCGTCAATGCCAATCCCACTGTGATGAGCATGGTTCTTCTTTTCTACGCAATGATCGACGATCGAAGCGTCACTGATCGACTGCTTGCTCGTCGCGTGATAGGTAAGTTCGATTTGCGCGGCCCATTGACTATCGCGGCATCCTTATCAATGACCAAAAATATAAACAACCAGCGCAGCTGCGTACTCTATTCGCAGGCAAAAACCTGATGACTATTATTTTCGGAAGATGCCCATGGGGGGATCATCCGCTTTGGCACGATCAAATTTAGCACTTTTTTTTGCTGATAACGGCGCAAATAAAATGGGCACGAATGCGATGCTATTTCAAAACGCAATGATCCGGAGCAATCTAGAAAGTAGGCTAATATGAGGGCCTGATTGTGCGAGTTTGCGTCCTTCGCGTTACGCAACATGCTGCTGTTGTTGAATGAGATGCGGAGTGTGGCATGCAGCTGCAGTGTAAAGCATCCGTGATTACCACAATTACGCATGCCTTACAGCTGTGGGTGTATTGAACAGATGATGTGATATACGGTATAAGAAGAAGTGATGTAATTGAATGTTCGTAGTGAGCAAGTGACCTTGACGAAACTGGAAGAATTTCCTCACTTTTTGGTTTTTGTTTTTTTTTTTTATTAAATAACGAAGCAATATTTTCAAAATCGGTTTTCGTACACATGTAGAGTATGGATCAGGGTATCTTCTGAATTTTTTTGTGGTGGAAAATGTTTTTCGTTTTTACAGAAACCATTTTTGAACAAAATTTCACAAAAAAAAATGGTTTCTGCAAAAATGGAAAACATTCTCCACCACAAAAAAAAAACCAGAAGATACCCTGATCCATACTCTACATGTGTACGAAAACCGATTTTGAAAATATTGCTTCGTTATTTAATAAAAAATCAAAAACCAAAAAAATGAAGAAATGCTTCCAGTTTTGCCTTAAACCAATAAAGAGCATAATTTATTATCTTCGTACCTTATCGCTTAAGAGATTTTCCTTTAAGGCCACTCAGAAAGCAACTTATGCTAATGATGACAAGCATGTCCAACGCAATAAACTAATAACCACAATGCGTTTTTCTCCATCTTATTCGAGAGTCCTGCGGTTCAACCAATTTCTCGCCAAACGGGAAGCTTCATATCTAAAATCAAATTTACGGCAGCTTCTGCACGAGCGCGGACAACTTCCCTAGAACACTAGCTGGTGAAAGTGCGAGCAGCAAAAAAAAAGACCTATTATAATACTTCACTAGCACATAATTATCCGAAAAAAATAATGCTATTATCTACCGGATCAAAGTTTTCATATTGTTCAATTTGCATAGTCTCATGGTGATTCATCCACCCATTATGCTTGTCTGGCTTTCAAAGGAAGCCCCAGTTCGTACATGATGTATACGATTTTATTGGACAAAAACTTATAAACTTACCTTTCCCGTCTTTACAACAAATTATTTACATGATCCAAGATCGATCTATGTTAACCTGTAAATTTCCGATTGCCTTGTTTGATTACAAAAACTCCTTCAGGGTTTTATGGGTTTCCATGACAATTTTGGGGATGTCGGAGACGTTATATTGTGGCAAGGGCTTGCAGGGGCCTCAAGAACACTTCAAAGAGACTGAAGAGGCTCCAGGTTCTGAAGTCACCTCTAAAACCGCTTCAGGGAGGGCTCTGGGATGTACCAGTAGATCTCATTGGCGATTCAAAAGGGTCCTGGGTGGCTCCTGGGAGTACCATGCGGTCTCAGGGGCGTTCAAGGGGTTCTCAGGGTCATCTCATGAGCGTTTCGGGGGGTCCCTGGAGGTTTAGGGAATACCATGAGGTTTCACGGGCGTTCAAGGGAGCCTCAGGGACACCGGGAGATCCCAGAGACGTTTCAAGGGGGGCCAAAAGGTTTAAAGGGCATACCAAGAGATCTCTACGGCATTTCAAGATGGTTCACAACACTCTTTCCGAGCAAATTTTTGGCACCGCATATTCCGTTTTTCGAGTGGATCGTTCCGAGCGCACAAGTACTAAAACCTCAGGCGGAGGAGTTCTTCTGGCAGCCCGTTCTAATATAAGATGCATTTTACTTCATCCAACTAATACTGCACCGATCGAACAGTTATGGGTTGAACTGAAAACTGAAGGCCATGCCTTATTATGCCAACCATTTTATGCTCAGACACGTTATCTTGGATCACCTCTCGCATGTCCTTAACAGACAAGATAGTGATTTTAGGAGACTTCAACTTTCGATCAGTCCAATGGATTCGTAGTAGTACAGGTTATCTATACCCGAACATCAGTTGTTCTTCCTTGAATTTGGTTCAAAAACAACTACTGGATGATTATAGCACTGCAGGTCTCGTACAACTTAACGCTGTTTAAAACTCCAATCATCGACTACTTGACCTTTGCTACATCAGTCAAGAACTCTTGCCAGATGTCTCTGTAGCTGAGGCTCCTGCTCCTATAGTGAAGCATGTCCGGCACCATCCTCCACTACACATATTCATTAAGAAACATATTCTATTAGAATTTACACATATTCATTAAGAAACATATTCTATTAGAATTTGTCCCTATTAGAGAGAACACTCGTTACCAATTTTGGAAAACGGATTTTGAGAAAATGAACCGTTTCCTTAGTTCGATTGATTGGACTACCTTGTTACATGATTTAAATACTGACACATCCGTTGACGCCTTCACCTTTATCGTCAAATATGCTATCGATCAATGTACTCCTAAAGTTGTCAACAAAGCGCCTATAAATCCTCCTTGGTCTAATCACGTTCTGAAAAAGTTAAAATCACGTAAAAGATCAGCTCTCAAGAGATATTCTAAACACCGCAGTAACTCTTTGAAATCCTACTACAATACATGCAGTTACAGGTATAAGATTTTGAACCAGAGCGTTAATGATTAATCATAAATTTAATCATGATTAATGATTAATGATTAAGATTAATCAAAATCATTAATCATAATCACAAAAAAAATCTCATTTAATCATTAATCATTAATCTTAATCACACTGTTTTTGCAATCTAATCATTAATCAGTAATCATAATCATAAGAAAAATTATTAATCAATCATTAATCATTAATCACCAAAAATGATTCATCATACAAAATATATGATCCAATTTAAATTGGTTCAAATGCTGTTCTAAATAATATAATTTATGATTCTTTTTACAAAAATCTCCCGGGCAGAGTTACCTTTTACTTTTGAAATTTCAAAAACATGTTTAACAATAAATATATTTTAATCATTTCCAGTTTTTCGTGATTGATAAATCATGATTAATCATGATTTTTAATCAATGAGCCATTTTTAATCATTAATCATAATCAATAATCACAGATAAATGCAATTTAATCATTAATCATAATCTTTAATCATCCTAAAAATCAATTTAATCATTAATCATAATCAATAATCACCAAAATTGAAATTTCAATCATCAATGATTAATCATGATTAAAATTTTTGTTAATCATGAACGCTCTGTTTTGAACAAAAAACTTTACCACGCCTACTTTCGTCGAATCCAAGGTAATATTAAAAACAATCCCAAAAAATTCTGGTCATATATTGACGATCAACGTAAGGAAAAGGGCCTACCATCAACTATGAGCGTAGGTAACAATCAAGCTCACTCAATTCAAGACATTTGTGAACTTTTTCGTCAACAATTCGCTGCTGTCTTTGTGAATGAGGATCTCACACCAAATCAAGTAAATGATGCTGCTTCGAAAGTTCCTCATCGTCCAGCTGCCGGTCCACATCCATACATAACTGAATCAACAATCGAATCCGCTTGCGCTCAACTTAAGACGTCTACAAATCCCGGGCCTGATGGCATTCCTGCCATTATACTCAAACGATGTTACACTTCTCTTGCGACACCATTAGCCGCCATTTTCAATCGCTCCATAATTTCTGGCCTTTTCCCAAGTAACTGGAAGAAATCATTCGTGTTTCCTGTCTATAAGAAAGGCAAAAAAGATAATATGGTCAACTACCGAGGAATCGCGTCCAAACTATTCGAACTCGTCGTATTGGGGTTTCTCAAACATAATTGTGCCAACTACGTCTCTCAGACTCAACATGGATTCATCGAAAAACGCTCAACATCCACAAACCTAGTTGCCTATACGTCATTTATTGTGAAATCTATGGAGGATCACAAGCAGGTCGATGCAATTTACACTGACTTCTCGGCTGCTTTCGATAAAGTCAACCACCAAATCATGGTAGCCAAGCTTAAACGCCTTGGGATTAATGGCAGTCTTTTAGACTGGCTTCACTCTTATTTAGTTGGTCGAACTATGTCAGTCAAAATAGGTGACACAACTTCTGCTCCTTTTCGTGTCGCTTCTGGTGTACCGCAGGGTAGCCATATTGGACCTTTCTTATTCTTACTTTATTTAAATGATGTAAACGATGAACTCAAATGTTTAAAACTATCATATGCTGACGATTTCAAACTGTATTTTGAAATAACCTGTTACCGCGATACCACAGTTCTACAGAACGAGCTAGATAAATTCACTTCCTGGTGCTCTCTAAATCGTATGTGCTTGAATCCGTCAAAATGCTCAGTTATTTCGTTTGGAAGGAAGAGGTCTCTGATACAATACGATTACACCATCGCTGGAGAACAGCTAAATAGGGTCTCGTCGATAAAGGACTTAGGTGTTGTTCTGGACAGTAAACTTGATTTCATAGATCATATAGGGTAGGGTATTGTACCATTTGGGCAGGTGTACCTATTTTGGGCACTTGCCGCTATAACTAAGTCAATTTCAAACCGATTGATTTGAATTTTTGTGCAGAGTCAGATACTGTACGTGCCTAACTCTATACAAAATTTCAAATCAATCGGTTTGAAATTGACTTAGTTATAGCGGCAAGTGCCCAAAATAGGTACACCTGCCCAAATGGTACAACATCCTATGTAACTTCCAAAGCGTCTAAATGCCTAGGCTTTATCTTTCGTGCTGCTAAACATTTCACGGACATTTACTGTCTAAAGGCTTTATACTGCTCTCTAGTCCGTTCCACACTCGAGTACGCGGTTGTCGTTTTGGGCTCCTTACTATAGAAATAGCGTCAACCAAATAGAATCCATCCAACGCAGATTCATTCTCTTTGCACTCCGTCACTTACACTGGAACGACCCCCTCAATCTTCCTCGTTATGAAGATCGGTGTTTACTGATCGATCTACCGACCCTCGAAAACCGACGTAATGTCATTAAGGCTTGTTTCGTATCTGATGTGCTACAGTCTCGTATTGATTGTCCTAGTATCTTGAAATTGTTAAATATTGATATTTGTCGTCGTAATCTACGTTCGCACAGTTTTCTTCGTCTTCCTACTTCTCGTACCAATTATGGCCACAACGAACCCATTGCCAATATGTCTCGTTTGTTTAATCAGTGCTATCACGTTTTCGATTTTAATTTGTCACGTCCAGTAATAAAAAGATTGTTAAATGAAGTATTTGTACGGAATAGGTAGGCTGGTTAAGTGGTGTATAAATTTAAGTTTAAGTTTAAGAGTATATAAGTGTATATTAGCCGTAAGTAATCTTTGTCATCATTTGGATTTGTAATTTCTGTTGATGCGAAAAGATGAGGAGGTTTTGCGCCCATTTGAGAGAGAGCTAAATTAATAGTTCAGCTCAAACGGGCTTTTCCCTGCTCCAAATAAAAGATAAAAAGAAAAAATAAAAGAAAAAGGAGTGTCCGGCCATTTGGCCGAATGTTATTTGAACGAACGCCGTTTGGCCGAATGCCATCTGGCCGGAAGAGTCGTTTGGCCGAATTATAATCAAATGAATTAAGAGTTGACAACACACTCCGGGTAACATCCCAGGTAACAATGAATGTTGAACAGTGAGAGTATTAGTATCATTGGCTGATTAATGGTGCCAGTGGCTGAAAACAATGACACCTGAATATTGGACTGAAGTATGGCTTGCTCAACCTCTTTAATCAGCAATACATAAATCGTTGAATATCGAATTGAATAGAATATTCTTCATCTGTGTAACCAGCTTCTAAACATAAACCAGCCTGCAGTATAAATCATCTGTTGTTCAGCCTTTATTCAAATATTTTTTTGAAAGCTGACCCAAGCAAGTTTTCGTAGTGTTTTCTTGATTATTCAGACACAAAAAGTGATGCTCTCCTTGTCGGGGATCTGGTGTACTAATGTGTGTGGTGTAGATGCTAACGATGAGTGACTATAAATCAAGAGGTCGGTGTTCAATTCACAGTTTTCTACATAGATTAATTTATACATTCCTATACAACTCTTCTTGGAAATAAAGCCGCAAATAATAAAATAAGGCTAACGAAAATGTTTTTTTTTTTTAATTTTCAATTGATTGATTAGGGGCTGTCCATTAGACCGGCCCACAATTGTATGGCGAGGAAGAAAAGTTGGAAAAATTCACGGGGCACCCTCTAGAATCGTGCCTTTGGATGCGAAGAACAATCTGTGAAAGACTCAGCTCAATCGGTTTAAAACTGAGCTGGCGCAAATGAGTTGAAGGTTTGTATGGGATTTTTAGTCCATCTATATGGGAAATTGGATTACCTACAGTCTCTCACTCAGTACGCCGGTTCGGCGAGTTCGATTTAGCTCAGAATTGAAAGAATGGTAGTCGATACCCTAAGGAACAACTTTGTAGAAATCCATATCATGATAAAACTTAATTTAGTTGCGGTTTCAGCTAACTAAAGCTGGATGAGGACATCTTCCCCCGTTTACTCTCGGTTGTTACATGCAGCACGTGTTTGTCGGTCGAAGCTTGAGCGCTACATCTTAGGCAGCTATGTAATTCTTCATTGTTTCGATACCCGCCCACGTGCGTGAGCAATTGAAATGAAGGACAACATAGCCGCCTATGATGTACAGCGCAAGTTTCGAACAGCAAACACATGCTGCATGTAACAACCGAGAGTAAACACGGGAAGATGTCCTCATCCTGCTTTTGTGAGCTAAAACCGCAACTAAATTAAATTTTATCATTATATGGTCTTCTACAAAGTTGTTCCTTAGGGTATCAACTATTATTTTTTCAATTATGAGCCAAATTGAACTCTTTCAACCAGCGTGCTGAATGAGTGACTGGAGGTCATCCAATTTCCCATATATTTGGACTGAAGATCCCATACAAACCTTCAACTCATTTGCGCCAGCTCAGTTTTAAACCGATTGAGCTGAAATTTTCACATGTTGCTCTTCTCATCGAAAGGCACGATTCTAGAGGGTGCCCCGTGGAATTTTTCGACATTTTTGTATTTGGGCCAGTCTACTGTCCATAAACCACGTGGTCATGAAGGGGGGGGGGGGGGGTTCGGCAAATGACCATTTTGTATGGACAAATAAAAAATTTTGTATGGACTAATGACCACGGGGGGGGGGTTGAAAAGTCACAAAAAAATGACCACGTGGTTTATGGACAGCCCCTTACTGGTTAAGCACATATTGAGCCTTAGTTCAACCTTTCAAAGAATCTTCAAACAGCGAATGGTTGAATAAATCATCAAAATTAGATGTTTAGGCGTAGATTCATGGATTGTACCTCTGCTTTTACACAGCTTTTGTTCATATAAAGCTTTATTTGAAAAAATTGGAAAAACGTTTGTGCAGCCTAAAATTGTTATCTGGGATTCCTGCTGCCAATATAGCCATCAGAAAATCCTTCTTTTAATCATAGGCTGTTCTTTCTAATTTGACCATTGAGGAATCAGTTGGAGTTGAAACTGTGATTTGAAACTGAGATTTTTTGGCAGGGATTTTTCCTTTTTTTAATCATAGGCTGTTCTTTCGAGTTCTACAGTGACAAGCTCACTTGAGTTCATCATTCATTTTTCGGTCAAGCAGTGTTCGGATAATAACCCCTTTCGGCCAAACTTCATTCGGCCAAACTTCATTCGGCCAAATGACTCGGAACCGGTCCCATGCCCCCCTGAAAGGCCTTTGATACCCTCTGGAACTTCCTTGGAAACCCCTAAGGGAAGATTCAAATATTACGTCCATCATTTTTTGGGATTTCTAGACCCCCCTCCCCCCTCTGTCACGCTATTTTCCTATACCTAATACATGTACTGTCACACTTTTCTAGACCCCCCCCCCCCGAAGAGAGTGGAAGCGAATGCTCGCGACAAGCATTCGCAGAAGCGGGCGAGGCAGCCGTCAGGTGAGGAGCTGTCTGGCGGCGCCCGCAAGGCCAGGCGTATAATAACCCCGAAAGCCGGTGTTAACGCTGGAAAGTCGGACCCCAGCCAGGGTTCCCGGAAAGCTGGGAAGGGTGGGCCTGAAAAGGCCGGCCCGTCCCGGAATGATGGGAACAAGGGGTTGCGACCAATGGTGGGCCCTCAGCAGCCACAGAGCAGGGCGATCCAAGGAGAAGACCCTCCTTGGACAAAGGTAGAGCGGAAGAGAAAGAAGAAGGTGAATCCGCAGGTAGAAGTGAAGGACGCCAAGCCAAGGCGTAGGAAGGCAGGTGCCAGGCGTGAGAAAGGCGACGCTATCGTCATCAAGACCGAACAGTCGAAATACTCGGACGTCTTGAAGGCGATGAGGTGCGACGCCAAGCTCGAGGGTCTTGGAGCCGACGTACGCAGTATCAGACGTACTCGTACGGGCGAAATGATCCTGGAGCTTAAGCGCCAGAAGGATCACAAGGGCGCCGCCTACAAGAGGCTGGCAGAAGAGGTCCTTGGAGATGGAGTGGAGGTGAGGGCTCTTACGCATGAGGCGACTCTGAAGGTCAAAGACCTAGACGAGATCACCGAAGCGGAAGAGCTCGTCACGGCACTGCGGCAACAGTGCGATGTTCAGGTGGCCGCCACAGCCGTCAGGCTGCGGAAGGGGCCAGCAGGGACACAGATAGCTCTGGTTCAGCTACCTGTGGCGGATGTTAAAAAGTCCGTTAAAGTAGGGAGTATTAAGGTGGGCTGGTGTGTTTGTCACCTGACATTCCACGAGCCACCTGAGGTTTGCTTCAGGTGTCTGGAACCAGGACACAAGTCGTGGGACTGCAAAGGCCCCGACAGGCGCAAACTGTGTAGGCGATGCGGCGCTGAAGGTCATAAGGCCCAAAGCTGCACGAGTCCGCCCATCTGCATGATCTGTACCGGGAAAACCTCGAAAAACAGACATGCGATGGGTGGTCCAGGGTGCCCGGCCTTTAAGAAAGCCGCAGTGAGCAACAAATCACAGTGCAGGTAACGCAGCTGAACCTGAACCACTGTGATGCGGCTCAGCAACTGCTTTGTCAGGCGGTTTCTGAGTGGGAGACGGATATCGCCATCATTTCGGACCCATACCGAGTACCCGCCGGCAACGGCAACTGGGCCTCGGATGGGACCAGGAAAATGGCGGCGATATGGACGACGGGTAAATACCCCGTGCAGGAGTTGGTGTCTACTACCTATGAGGGCTTCGTGGTCGCCAAAGTAAACGGGGTCTTCTTCTGTAGCTGTTATGCGCCTCCGCGGTGGCCGATCGAGCGGTTCACGCAAATGCTGGACCGCTTAACGACCGTGCTAACAGGGCGAAGGCCGGTGGTAATAGCGGGTGACTTTAATGCCTGGGCTGTGGAATGGGGAAGCCGTTTCACGAACCAGCGGGGTCAGATCCTGCTAGAAACACTGGCCATCTTAGATGTCGACTTGGCTAACGTCGGTACCAAGAGTACCTATAGTCGAAATGGAGCGGAGTCAATTATTGACGTGACCTTTTGTAGTCCTGGCCTAACAAGTAGTTCGAACTGGAGAGTAGATGATGGCTACACTCACAGCGACCACCTGGCGGTTCGCTACAGTATCGACTACAACAACAGCAGACAGCGGATAGAAGAAGAGGCGGCTAGGCCAAGGCCAAGCCCTCGTAGGTGGAAGACATCATACTTCGACGAAGAGGTGTTTAGGGAAGCGCTCCGCCGTGAGCGAAACTTACTCGGTTTAGACGGCGACGAGCTGGTAGCGGTGCTCTCACGTGCGTGTGATGCGACCATGCCTAGGAGAGTCCACCCTAGAAATGGGAGGCCACCGGCTTACTGGTGGACCGACGCGATTGCGGACCTGCGCCGCGCCTGCCTACGGGCTAGGCGGCGGATGCAGCGAGCACGATCAGAGGAAGAGCGAAACGAACGGCGGGTGGTGTTCGCCGCTGCAAAAGCCGCGCTCAAGACCGAGATAAGAGCAAGCAAGAAGGCCTGCTTTGAGGGTCTCTGTCAGAGTGCCAATACGACCCCGTGGGGTGATGCCTACAGGATCGTTATGGCCAAGACGAGAGGTGTGATGGCTCCTACAGAGCAATCTCCAGAGATGTTGGAGGGGATCATTGGAGGACTTTTTCCGCGTCATGATCCTAGTCCTTGGCCTCCTTTCGTAGGACAGCCGGGGACTGGGGCTGGCGATGAGGAAAGGGTCACCGATGTGGAACTTGCGGGGATAGCTAAGTCCTTTAGCGTAGGTAAGGCCCCAGGTCCGGACGGAGTTCCGAACCTGGCCTTAAAAGTAGCTATTGCAGAAGCTCCCGAGATGTTCAGGTCTGCTATGCAGAAATGCCTGGACGAGGGAGTTTTCCCAGAAGCTTGGAAGAGGCAGAGCCTGGTACTATTGCCAAAGGCGGGGAAACCACCCGGAGACCCGTCGGCATATAGACCAATATGCTTGATTGACACGGCGGGGAAGGTGCTCGAAAAGATCATCCTCAATAGAATGTTGAAGTTCACTGAGGGCGTAAATGGTCTCTCGAGCAACCAGTATGGCTTCCGGAAGGGGAGGTCCACCGTAGACGCTATCTTGTCGGTTACAAAAACCGCCGAGAAAGCACTCGAGCCTAAGAGGAGGGGATTTCGCTTCTGCGGGGTAGTGACTCTGGATGTAAGGAATGCATTTAATAGCGCCAGTTGGGCTGCTATTGCCGATGCGCTCTTGCGTCTGGGGATACCGGAGTACTTGTACAAGATTCTCGGAAGCTACTTCCAGAATCGCGTACTAGTATACGACACGGAGGTGGGTCGGAAGTGCTTTCACATAACCTCAGGAGTCCCGCAAGGTTCCATCCTGGGTCCGGTGTTATGGAATGTCATGTACGACGAGGTGTTGAGGTTAGAGTACCCAGTGGGAGTGGTGATTGTCGGATTTGCCGACGATATTACGCTCGAAGTCTACGGTGAAACGATCGAGGAGGTGAAGTTGACTACCGACCACTCGATCAAGGTTGTGGAGGCGTGGATGCGGTCCAGAAAACTGGAGCTGGCTCACCACAAGACAGAGGTGACGGTTGTTAACAACATGCAGTCGGCGCAGCAGACGGAGATCAGTGTAGGAGAATGCACTATCCTGTCGAAGCGCTCTGTCAAGCACTTGGGCGTGATGATCGACGATAAGCTTACCTTCGGTAGCCACGTCGATTATGCCTGTAAAAGAGCCTCCACAGCTATTGCGGCACTGTCCCGGATGATGTCCAATAGCTCAGCGGTGTACGCCAGTAAGCGCAAGCTTCTGGCTAGTGTTGCTACGTCCATACTTAGGTATGGCGGCCCGGCGTGGGGTACCGCGCTAAGTACTGAATGCTACCGACGGAAGCTGGAAAGTACTTACAGGCTTATGTGTCTGAGGGTTGCAAGCGCGTACCGTACCGTGTCACACGACGCTCTCTGTGTCATTACTGGTATGGTGCCTATCAGCATTCTTATCAGTGAGGACATGGAGTGCTTCGAAATGCGCGGCACAAGAGGCATACGCAAAACTGTCAGGATGGCCTCTATGGTCAAATGGCAGCGCGCGTGGGACAGTTCCACCAAAGGAAGGTGGACCCATAGGTTGATACCGAGGGTAGATAGTTGGATTAATAGGCGCCATGGGGAAGTTTCATTCCACCTGACACAGGTCCTTACAGGGCATGGTTGCTTCCGACAGTATCTACACCGTTTCGGGCATGCGGATTCTCCCGAATGCCCAGTGTGCAATGGTTTAGAGGAAACGGCGGAACACGTGTTGTTCGTGTGCCCGCGTTTTCGCACAATGCGTGACCGCATGCTTGCCACATGCGGGGAGGACACAACTCCGAACAACTTGGTCCAGAGAATGTGTAGGGATGAGATTAGCTGGAATGCCGTTTCAACGGCAATCACCCATATCGTCTGGGAGCTACAGAGGAGGTGGCGCGTGGACTCGGAGAATGGCTAGTCCAGATGCAGTACAAGAGGTGGTCCAGGGGTTCGGAGTCGGCTTCGTAGGTCATACCGGTGCCCTGCGGTCGAGATCGACCCTTACAGCGATTAAGTGGCCGCGGAGAGGAAGTCCCGGTAGCGGTGCTGTCGTGGCGTCGGTCTACTGGGTTGGATCTGAGCCCGCGGTTGGAAAGGGGTCCCCGGCAAGGGTCGGGGTAGGTGAGACCCTGCTGTCTGCAACCTACGGGTGCATCTGATAGGGCCTGAAGGGTAGTGATACCCTTCCTTTGCGGGCAGGTCAGATCGGGTTGCACGTGGGCATCAGTTCTTGATGTCCGCTCAGCAGTAGGGCGCGGGCGGGGTTGACCCTGCCCGCCTTCCGAGGACAAAGGGAGTGGCGAGGACCACTCGGGAAACTGGCTAAGCGCCAGCATGCTACCGTGATGGACTCTCCAGTGCGAGTCATCGATGTTCGTTGCTGCTAGGCTACGGCAGCTAACCTTGAGGGTGCGATATGCACTAGCCCCTCTCTGAAGCAATACCTTCTTGGTGGTTCCGGAGAGACGTAGGGTTTGGCGACCATAGGAATGTGTTTTAGTGGGTCGAGGAGAGAGTAGTCCTGGCTTCTACCGGCATTGTAGAAGACGGCCTCATCCCCACACTACCCTAACCTTCCTGTTAGGGTGTCTGATGAGCAGATTTATCCCCCTATGGTTTAGAAGGAAAAAAAAAAAAAAAAAGACACCCCCCCCCTCCCCCAAATGTTGGACGTAATTTTTGAACGTTCCCTAAGACCCTTTGAAGTATCCCAAAGTCCCCCTGAAATACCTTCTGGATTTTCCCTGGAACCCCCTGAGACCTCTCGAAGCGTCCCTAAGGCCCCTGGATCCCCCTGAAAGTTCCTGAGACAATCTTGACATCCCTTTAAACGCCCCTGAGACCAGACCTCACGGTAAGTGTTTAAACTCCCTGGGACCCCTTTAAACTTTTCAATGATCACCTAGTAGATCCTGAAATTTCCTGAATCGCTCCTGAATCCCTTTGAAACATCCCTGGTGTTCCCTGAGACCCTTTGATGCGTCCCTGAGGTCCCCCGAAATTGCTTTAAAATCACTTGAAGCGCTCCTGTTACATCATTGTACCCCTTGAAACCCCTGGGGTCCCCTCGACACGCCTCTGATAATTCTTGAGACCTTTTTGAAACGCTTCTGAGGTCTACTGGTTCACTTAGACTTAAACCCCCTGAAACGCCCCTGAGACCCCCTGGAACTTTCCTGGAACCCCCTAAACCTCTTTAAAGCATCCCATACCGCCACCGTAACTCACCTGAGACCCCATGAAACGCCTCTAAGAGCCCATGAGGCACTCCTGAGACCCATTGAGCCCCCCTGAGGCCTCCTGGTACACATTGACACTTCCTGGGATGCCGTTGACATGCTCTTGAAATCCCCTTTGAAACGCCTCTAAAACCTCCTCCCTGAAATAATCTTAAACGCCCCTGGAGCCTCTGGAATATCCATAAATCCTCTTGAGACGTTTTGAAGCTCTCTAAGGATCCCTCCCAAGTAACACACTTGTTACGGAAGAGTCACGGCGGCGCAGGTTTTTGTTGCGCATGAGTCACTGTGTCTTACTCCTAGCAAGTAGGTGTTTAATCGTTAAAAGTTAGTCACAGCCAGGGTTCCTGATTTGCACTTTTTATCTTCTTCCACACTCGAAGGCAGTCAGCAGCGAACGGTCGTTGCTTTAGTTTGTGTGTTTGTTTGTCAACGACGACAGCAAACTCAGGCGAACGGTGGGAAGCCACACTTGGAAATTACTCATTCGTCTACATTCACATCGCAAGCGATCGAGCGGGGATGCGATTCGTGAGTGATACGAGTTATATTATGCATACGATTTTTTGATGTTTTCGAATTATTTTCTTTGCTAATCTAGCATTTCAACAACAATACACTAAAAATGTATGCATTACATGCAGAAATTCTCTTCTAGTTATGATAATAGCCGCTTTGATCGCTCACCAGCATTCTTCACCATTCGCCATTCATTCATTCGCTTGCGATCCAAACTGTGACGATCGGCAACGAATATCCATGTCAACCAGCTTGGGCATCGCTTCCCACTGGTGATGGGGTTGCGTGTTTGATCATGACTATCTGTTTGCTGCATCTTTCTCAATTCGCTTCAGCAAAGAGGAGTGAATATGAATGGAGTGAGGCGAATATACCGATCCTTGGTCACAGCAACTTCTGCACATCAAAAACCTGCGCCGCTGTGACCCTTCCGTAACAAGTGTTTTACTCGAACCAGAACGCCCCTAAAATCCTTGAAGCCATCCTGAAATCCCCACTTAATTCAATTTCAGTCCCGAGCACCAAGGGTGGTGCTGCAGAAGGCCAAATTGAAAGATTTCCACTCCGCCATCGCCGTGACCTTGACCAGGTCAAAGTTCGGTCGACTTGCTTTATTTCGTTGTTGAGGCTGCGCCGCCATGAGCCTCTGGGCCTGCCTCTGCTGCAATGTCCGACAAACCTCCACTTACACTCCTGAATTTCTGTCGCAATCGGCTTTTGATGACATCGATGATGGAGCTCCACGATGGAGATCATCCATGCACGAATTATATACCGCAGGCATCTGTTGATGAAGACCTGCAGTTGTTGAGTCTTCTCTACTGATACACACCAAGTTTCACTGGCGGCGTACAGCAGCACATATTTCACGTTCGAGTTGAATTAAAGCGTCGACTAATCTGATTGTTTTTCCGTACATTTCTTAAACTCGCAAAAGCAGCCCTTGCCTTCATGATCCGTGCACCTATGTCGATCTTGGTGCCACCATCGGCAGGACCTCCAGGAATCCCCTAAAACCACCTGAAACATCCCAGTGACGACTCTGAGACTCATTTAAACACCTCTCAGTTCTCATGTGACCTCCTGACACTCCCCTGGAACCACTTGTTTTACGTCCCTCAGGGCCCCTCGAAGGCTCCTGAAACACTCCTGAGAACCTCTGGAGCGCCCTTGGGACCCTCAGGAGCCTTCTTGAAACTTCCCTGAGATCTCCTGGTACCCACTGAAACTCCATGAAACGCCTCTGAGACCCTCTGGAACTTCCTCTGAGACCCTTGAAGACCCTTGACCCCCTTGGAACCCCCTTTAACCGCCTAAGATGACCTTGAGACCCCATTAAATGCCCCCGAGTATTCATGTGCTTCCTGAAACGCCCCTGAGACCCTTGGAGCTACACATAAGTTTCTCTCGCCTCCTCTGTCCAACAGTGATTTGTATTTACTCTAAAAGTTTGAGTAGAACAACCGATTTTATCATTGCCTTGCCCGACGTATTTATTCTAATAGTTATAACAAATGCAAGATACCATTACCCATCTTGGGCAAAAGAAACATACTGGAACTGAGAATAATAAATTCAATATCTTGGCCTTACCCATCTGCGAAAAAGCTAGAAAGTATACGAACTGCTTCCGAAAGCGCTTCGAAAAATGCTCATCAATTTTCCGTGCTAGGTGCGCCACGATGAACACATTATATGCATGAACGTGTCCGCGGTTGTTAGTCACCGGAAAACTATAGGTACCGTAGAACGGCGTAACATTATCCTCACAAAATGGTAAAACAAACGATTCTCATTGGGTTAGCTATCGCTCATTAATATCGTTTCGGTATTTGCACTTAAAAATACATGTAGGTCAAGAATTTTTGATTTTCTTCTTAACCTTCACGTACCCGACCCTGACAACTCATTTTCAAAATGCTGGCATTTCGTCAATTTTCATCTGATTTTTTTCGAAGTCGTTCTCAATCGATCATAAATCGATGAAAGTTCATTACACTCAAGTGGCCATGTAATATTCGGAGCCATTCCGGAGATATTCCGAATTGTACTGGGGTCAGGGGGTGGGGTGACTTATGTTTGCCAAAGGACTGAAAGTGATTATTTCGTGTGTTGTTGTGTTTGAGAGGCCCCAGCAGAACTTGTTCCAGGACTAGTACCGACTTTTCGAACCCTCTAATTATTCCCAGGCTATAGTCCAAGAAATTCTCCATGATTTTCTCCAAGAATTTCTCAAGGAATTTTTCAAGGGATATCTCCAACAATTTCTTCAAAATTTCTACAAAAATTTCTCCAGGACATCCTTCAGAAATTGATCCAAGAATTCTTAGGAGAATCCCTCCAAAAATTCCTGCAAACAATACTTCAAAATCTCCCCCAAGAATTATTCTAAGATCTTCTCCAGGAATTCCTTCAAAATTTCTTCTTTCTACAAGAGTTCTTTAAGGAATTTCTTCGTGAATTCCTTAAATATTTTTTTCAAGATTTCTTCCACAAATTTTGCCAATAATTTTTCCATAAATATCTCTAAGAATTTTTCCAGGAATTTCCTCTTAGTATTTTCCAATGATTTCTCCAATGACTTCTCCAGGAATTTCTCCAAAATTACTCAAGCACTTTCTGCTAGAATCCCTCTTGAATTTAAACAATAGTTTTTCCTGGACATCATCCAAACTTTTCTTCTGTAATTTCTAGAGAATTTATTGAAGACATTTCTAAAGCAATTTCTGAAAAAAAAAATCTTAAGGTTTTTTTTTTAGTTTTTATCTCTGTGTATTTTAAACCTAAGCTAGTTCTACACTTAAGAGAAATTTCTGAAGGTATTCGTGGAGAAATTCCTTGAGGAATTTTTGGAGGTAATGCTAGGCAAATTCTGGGAGGATTTCCTGGAGCATACTTAAAGGGAGTCTTGCCGGAAATTTCTGGAAGATTTTTTGCATGCATTTCTAACGGATTTCCTGGAGGAATACCGGGTGGAATTATTGGAGAAGTTTCTAAAAGAGTTCTTAGAGAAAATCTTGGAAAAAAATATGGAGAAAATCTTGGAAAATTCCTGGCCAATCCTTGGAGAATTTTATGGAGAAGTTCTTAGAAATCTTCTGGAGGAATGCTCGGAGAAATACCTCTTGGAAGTATTGGATAAACTATTAGAAGACTTCTTTAAAGAATTGCTGGAGAAATTTTTGAAGATACGTAGGAAAAATCTCTGGATAAATTTATGGAGGTATCCCTGATTGAATTTCTGGATACATCTTTGGAGAAATTCTTGCAGAAACACTCGTAGGAATTTCTGCAGGAATTTTCTGAAGGTATTCCTGCAGGAATTCCTGGATAGATTCCTGAAGGAATGTATAGAGGACTTCTTAAAAGAAAGCCTGGAGCAATTCCAGGAGAAATCTCTGGAAAAATGTCTGAAGGAATCTCTGCAGAAATTTCTTTACGAATTTGTTGGAGAATCCCTGGAGAAAATTCTAGAAGAAATTTTGAAAAAAAAAAACCTTTAGGGAATTTCTGGAGAAACTTTTAAAGGAATTTCTGGATGAATGCCTGCAAAAATACTAGGAGGAATTCTTGAAGAAAGAAAAACATGGAAGAATTCCTGGAGGAATAATTAGAGAACTTCTTGGAGCAATTTATGGACGAATTGTTTAAAGATTTTCCTGTGAGATTTATGGAAAAAAAATCCTGTAGAAATTCCCGGAACTTCTCAAGAAATTCTTGAAGGAAATCGTGAAGAAATTTCTAGAGTATTTTTGTAAGAAATTTCTGGAAGATTTTTTGGAGAACTTCATGGAAAAGATTCCCCTTATCCTTTGACAGATGTCAAAGAATTAGCAAAAGAGGGCGAAATTAAAACGTACAAAAACTGATTCCTGAAGGTACTTGTGGTGAAATTCCTTGAGGAATTTTCAGAGGTTCTGCGGATACTGGGAGGAGTTTCATTCCAGTAGCATACTTGAAGGGAGTCTTGCCGGAAATTTCTGGAGGACTTTCTGCAAGCATTTCAAATGGATTTCCTGGAGAAATTCCTGGAAAAAAATATTGGAAAAGTTTCTGAAGGAATTCTTAGGGAAAATTTTTGTGAACTTCTTGGAAAAAAAAACCTGGAGAAAATCTTGTAAAAATTCCTTGGCAATTCTTGAAGAAATTTCTGGAGAAGTTTTCCGAAAGCTTCAGGAGGAATTCTCGGGTAAATTTTGGATTATTGGATGAACTCTTAAAATACTTCTTGATAGATTTCCTGGAGAAATCCTTGAAGGTATTCTAGGAAAAATCTCTGGAGAAATTCATGGAGGAATCCCCTATTGAATTTCCGGATAAATCTTTGGAAATATTCTTGCAGAAATACTTGTAGGAATTCCTGCAGGAATTTTTTGGAGGCGTTCCTGCAAAAATTACTTAAATTCTAAAAATTCCAGGAATTCCTGGAGAAATTTCTGAAGGAAACTATTACAATATATTTTTCTAAATATGATTAATTTTTTTCATTCCTAATCATGGCCAGTACTTCGATGCAGAGAGTTGAATTGAAAGATCTCCATTCTGGGCGACTGCCCATCATCGTCGTTTCCGCCCCTGCATAGAGTGTGGCCAACCAACCTCCATTTTCTTTCCTGCATTTCTATCGCTATCGGCTTTTGATGACATCGACGATGGAGCTCCACCCACGTTGGAGATCCAATTGTGAGGCCACCTTGCACGAATTACATACCACACGCATCTATTGATGAAGACCTGCAGCCGTTGAGTGTTCTTAACTGATACACACCAAGTTTCACTGGCGTACAGCAGCACAGATTTTACGTTCGAGTCGAAAATTCGGATTTTGGCACGTCCACTTATCTGGTCTCGTAAAGGGCTGCTTTTGCACGCAGACTACCAATAGGTATTTGTTGAAAAATGAGTTGCAATTTTTTTTAAAGATGGTCCCATGTAAGAACCAACCACATTGATCAATGCTACCCCATATTTCAGTTCGGAAAAAACAGAGGCCACACTTTAGTTAGTCGAACACTTAGCTACCCAACTTCTATGCAACTATGGTATGCAGCAGCCGGGGTTCGGTGGTAGTAGGTACGGATGGATATGATGCCGGGTGGTGTGTTCATTAAATTTTCAAATTAAACTTTACCGCTCCAGCGAAAATGGTAAGGATGCTGAAACTTTTCGACTTGATGGATCTCGTAATGGCGGCGGCGACGACGACGACGACGAAGTCGCGAAAATTACGGTATTAAGGGATTCTATCGACAAAATGCAATCTGATCGACGACACGGGAAAACGGGAAAAATTACAAACCATGTAGTATGGGTGCAACGTGGATGTGGGTCTCCGTACAAGAACAGTGAGGTAGTTTTTTTTTTTGGTTTTTAGTTTACTATTGGATTTGTTGGTCGATGGTTGATATGGAAGGCACGTTATTGAATATGCCTATTCAATTAGGCAAAGAATCATAATACCCACTCTTTTTGAACCATTTCATTGCAGAAACGGAGAAGGGGATTTTTTTTATTACCGTACGGGTTTGGGCCGAAGGGTCTCAGATTTTCATGAAACTTTTTCCACAGGCGGGGCTCATGGTTATATGAACCAAAAAAAAAATTGAGAAAAATTCAGGGTCGCCTATTTTCCCGGAAAACTCAGGTGGATTTTTTTTGTTTTCCCCTAACACTACTAAGGGTTTTGCACTATTTGGGCAGGTGTACCTATTTTGGACACTTGCTGCTATAACTAAGTTAATTTCAAACCGATTGATTTGAATTTTTGTATAGAGTTAGGCACGTACAGTATCTAATGCTGTACAAAAATTCAAAGCAGTCGGTTTGGAATTAACTTAGTTAGAGCGGCAAATGCCCAAAATAGGTACACCTGCCCAAATGGTACAAGTCCCTCCATTGAAAAACCATAACTTAAGAATGGAGCATCTTAGAAACAAAGTTTTTTTTTTGAGAAAATGAAAGCAAATTATCTCAGGAATAAAAAAAATGAACTGAAAAAAGTTTTCCACAAAATTTTCCACAGTTTAGAAAATTCGTAAAGAAAATCCGGAAAAACTATGCCCGAACCCGTGGAAAAAGTTCGAAAAAAAAATATTTCTGGGAAGGTTGTTTTATAAGATTTAGTCGCTGATTTTTTTTTTTTTCATTTTTGAGTTATGGCCAATTCTGTTGAAAAATATCCAAATGTGCCATAAAAACCTTTTCTTTGAAAAATCTTAATTCAAGAACGAAGTATCATAGAAACAAAGTTTTCTAATAAAAATGAAAGCAAATTTTCTCTGGAATCCAAAAAAAATATGAAGTGGAAAAAGTTTTCCACAAAATTTTTCACCGTTGAGAAATTCATAAAGAAAAGCCGGAAAAACTTTGTCCAAACTCGTGGAAAATTTTCAAAAAAATATTTTTGTTCATACGCTTTGATCGCTGTAATTTTAGAATGCACTTAATTTTCGTTCCTGATTTATGGCAAATTATGTGAAAATTACCATATTATATAGGCTTACATAGTCATTTTCACAAAATTGGCCATTACTCAGCAACGAAAAATAGTACATTCCAAAAATTTCAGCGATCATAGCTTATAAAATTACCTTCTCAAAAATGTTTTTTCGAAAATTTTCCACGAGCTCGGGCATAGTTTTTCCGGCTTTTCCTTTCGAATTTTCTCAACTGTGGACAATTTTGTGGAAACTAACTCCAGTTTATATTTTTTTTATTCCTGTGAAAATTTGCTTTCATTTTCTTTGTTTCCACGTTGCTTCATTCTTGAGTTATGATTTTTTCAAAGTAAGTAGTGTCAGGGAAAACAAAAAATTCCAACCTGAGTTTTCCGGGAAAAAAAGGCGACCCTGATTTTTTTTTCAATTTTTTTTGTTCATATAACCATGAGCCCTGCCTATGGAAAAAGTTTCATGAAAATCGAAGACCCTTCGGCCCAATTTGTACGATAATTAAAAAAAATGCCCAGAATTGACCTTCTCACCATACAAAATTTCAGCTCATTACTTCAATTCTAGTACTTCACCAATAATGTCCTATTGCTTTCATTATCTCCTTTAGATCTCTTAGGCTCTTTCTCAATTGAAATATTAAAATTGATGCAATTTTCTTAAAAAAAAATCGGGAAACAACTAAAAAGCTTTATCGAAAATTTCATCAGCAATTTATTTGAAAATTCCATCGGTGATATACGAAGAAGTGTACCCCACACATATAGTAAAACAAAAAAAAATCGAAATATGTCAAGTCTCTCTTTAATCAGTGGTTTCGGACTCTCAAAAACTACACACTTAGAAAAAATCACCGACTTCGGTAATATTTTACCGAAATCTCAACCGTTAAGTTTTGTACCGGAAAAATTCGGTGACGTTTACGGAACTTCGTTAAAATTTGACAGATAAACGATAATATTTTACCGAAATTTGGGAACTTTTACAGAATTTCAGTAAAAACCCATTACCGAACGCTCAGCAGTTGAGATTTCGGTAAAAATTACCGAAAGCGACAAGCTGTGTAAGTTCAAAATTTGAGCGAAAATGGTTAAGTCAAAGGGGGCGCTCAACGAGCTAGAAGATTGTATGGGAAAACGTGGCTAAATGTATGCAGAAATTTTCAGTTTTCGATTCTTGCCTCAAGGGTGCACTGTATGCGTCCAATAATTAAAACCTTTGGTCTTTTTGTAGGTGACTATATGACAAACAACTTTGTCGAAGACTGCAAAGTTATCCGACGCCTGTTAAAAAAGGTGTACCCTAGGTAATATGAGACGAACCATTATTGTAGTCTTTCCAGTAGGAATAATGAGTTACGTACAAAAGGCTGAATTACGAAAGGCTGAAACAAAAAAGGCTGAATGCATCAAAAGGCTGAAATAACATAAGGCTGAATAGTGGTTCGACTAGTTTTCAAACGCACCAGCCTTAAGATTAATCTCAATTACTAACAACTCAGAGAAACAGACGTATCACTCCAATTGGGAATAACTACATGCATTCATTGATTTTACGATCTATTTGAAAATTTACTTGTTGGTCGATTACCCAGCCGTGGCACTCGCATTGGTTTTGCTCGAGCTTGACGTTTGACCGTTCTACCGTCCCCTAGTTCATGGTTGGCCAAATTAACCTATTTTGGGGCAACATGCTTCAGTTACTTTGTTCTGTATAGGAAAGTTTTACAACTGGTCATAATCCTATGCATTATTGAACGCCTACATAACTAAGACAGAATTTCTCAAAATAATAGCATGTATTTTAAAAAAGGGCAATTCTCTGATGATATTGTTAGTAGCCGTAATGACAACAATCTCCAAAACAACATGACTCGAAAGAATAGCCCTTCAAGGGCAAGCTTATGGAAGGAATAAGAAGGAAAAAATAACAATATAAATATTATCAGTACCTTTTTGTGTTCGTTGGTATGTATCATCATGGCTCACTAAGCGTTCAGGCCAAGAACTTTTCATTGATTCGGGCCAAAATTTTCGTAACTTCCTTTGGCATTGAGTATCTTTGTGCCTGTTACATGATAGGCCATGCTGAGAAGCCGGCTTTATCTCAGTTGGAGCGTAAATCAAAAAGAGAAAAAATACTGTAGCTTTTATGTGAATTTTCGTAATTTCAGCCTTTTAAGCCTTTTGTAATTTCAGCCATTTTTTAAGAAACCATAAATTTTAGCCTTTCGTATTCAGCTTTTCGTGCATTCAGCCTTTTGAAATTCAGCCTTATGTTATCATCCTTCGGCAATATATGTACATACCTTTCAGATTTCCTTCAGCACATTGTTTAGGAATTCTTTAAAAAATTCTAGGATATTCATTTAGGCAACTCTTTTAGCAATTTCGTTTGAAATCATGTTTTATGTAGTTGATTTCGGCAATTTATTAGAAAATTCCTTTAAAAACACCATTAGCGAATTATGTCGGATTTTTAGAATAATTTCCACTCTGCGGTTACCGCCGAGTTTAAGCGCAGCTGTCAACGTCCTACCACAGCTATGAAAATCATCAAATCATTGAATAATAGGGATTGTAACATAAGGCTGAATTTCAAAAGGCTGAATGCACAAAAGGCTGAATACGAAAGGCTGAAATCAAGAAAGAAAGACATAAGGCTGAAATTACAAAAGGCTGAAAATTGAAAAGGCTGAAAATACGAAAATGCATAGATAAGTTAGAGCACTTCTTCCTTTTCTTGGAGTAACGCCCCAACTAAGATAGAGTTTGCTTCTCAGCTTTGGCATATCGGCACGAAGATGCAATGCCAGTTTGCACAATGAAAAGTTCTTGGTCCGAACGCGAATCGTACGCGTCTGAGGGTTACGCGGACCCTAGTTTCGAAACTGGACTTATAGTGAAAAGGCTAATGGTGCATACCAATGAACGCAAAAAGGAGCTGATAATATCCATATCGTTAATTTATCCTTCTTTAAACTATTCTTTCGAGTCATGTTATTTTGGAGATTGTTGTCATTACGGCTGCTAAAACAATATCATCAGAGATTTTCCCTTCTTTGAAATATATGCTATTCTTTTGAAAAATACTGCATTCAATAATCCATATCATTATGGCCAGTCGTAAAACTTTCCGATTCCGATTCCCCTAAAATGGCTTAGTTTGGCCAACCATGAACAAGGGACGGTAGGACCATAGACTAACTTGAAGACCTGAAAGTACCGAAGAAAACCATTGAGTTTTGTGTGTCCAATGGCGTACAATAATATTTATTACCTTGTATTTCTTCCGCGTAATTTGCACTAGTGTAAATTATTTTCAGTGTGTTACATTATGACGCCGCTGGTAGGACGATCAATCGTCAAGCTCAAGCAAAACCTATGCGAGTGCCACGGCTGGGTAATCGACTAACAAGCAAATTTTCAAATAGAACGCAAAATCAATGAATGTATGTAATTATTCCCAATTAGAATGATCTGTTTGTCTAAGCTGTTAGTGTTGAGGTGAGCCTTTAGGCTGCTGCGTTTAAAAACTAGTCGAATCACTATTTCAGCCTTATGTTATTTCAGCCTTTTGATGCATTCAGCCTTTTGTTATTTCAGCCTTTCGTGTTTCAGCCTTTTGTTATTTCAGCTCTTCGTAATTCAGCCTTTTTTACGTAACCCGAATAATATGGCCAAGTGAATTGCTCTGGAAGGCAGCAACAAACAATTATCATTGGCAAGTTTCCCCAGTAACAATGCAATGTTTAGTAAATTAGTCTAGAAGAGGTCCAGAGACCCATCATAAAAGCAAAATAATAGGTATTAAGTTCAATGACAGTTCGAAAAACCTCTTCAAGACTAATTGGCCATCAAAATGTTACTTGGGTTGGGTCGATTGATGACACCCCAAAAATGGTTTCTGGTAATTCTTTTGATAATTTTGTAGGAAACTCAGTTAAAATTGACTTCGGCAAATTACTTTTCGAGGTTTTTCCGGTGTTGGCGCGAGTTTCTTCGGGATTAGGGAAACACATATCGAGAGCAGCGTTTGATAACGGCAGCTTCAATGCTATATTTAAAAGAATTCATTTTATTTATTTACATGGTTTTACTTAAAATTAACTTACATGATAGTTTCTTAATCACTAACGAACTCTTCCACTCAACGCTCAACTTAACACTAAATCTCCTTACAATTCTAATATGTACATTCAATTAATTCCTATTGGATAGGACAGTTGCCAGTTTCACTCCAAATACACGCGATACCGTCGCAACATCCGGGAAGTTGATAGAAAATTCTTACGGAAATTGCTCAGAATTTTATATCTACGGGTTTTCTGGTAGATCGTTCCACAATTTCCATTAGATTTTATTAGAATTTCGCATTAGCAATTAGTTTGGATTTTTTTTCTCAATTTTTTTAGGATTTTTTTAGCTTCACTATTGATAACTCTTTTCATAATTTTATATTTAACTATATTGAAATATACTTTTGTGATTAATTTGGAAATTCCTCTGTGATTTCTATTCCCACGGAAATCTCTAGTCTATTTTTTTTTGTAATTTCTAGTCTATTTTTTGGTAATTTCTTCGGTAATATCTTCGGCTATTTAGTAGGGAATTCGGTTTAAATTGATCTTGTCGATAAATTTGGAAAACCCTTTGCAACTTTCATTATCAAATTATTTGAATTTTTTTTTTTTTGTAATTTATTTTGGTTATTTCTTCGACCATTGTGTTGGAATTCAGTTGCAATTGAACTCAGTAATTTATTTGAAAATTCTATTTGGAAACCCTACCAAAAAATTCTGAAGTTTTTGTTTGTAAGTGATTTGTACTTTGTTCGTCGATTTCAGCAAAGCAAGGATAACCGTACCCATCGTTTGCTACTCCGAGATTGACCAGAACAATCAAAGTAGCACAGAGAACTAATAAACGTTGCTTGGAACTAGCTACACACTCTCAATGTGCACAATTCTAGAGTTCAATAGTTGAAAGCTAATAACGGCGCCGGCCACGTCCTTACGATCATCGGGAAAGGGAAGGAATGTTAGTTCGACAACCGTTGTTACTAGAAACCGTGAAATCCACAGCATCCCCAGAGTTGTCTCGGGAAGGAGTATTTGTTAGTAGTGTTGTAGAGTGAAGTATGGATCTTTGAGTCACCTTTGGTAGGTGATATAATCCACTAGTTATATAAAAGTATACGTCGCGATCTTCATCCCGATTATGATTTATTTGGTCGCGATGGTTACCTCACGCAATAGTAACGGTGTTGCACATACGTCAATGGTCGCTCAATATTAAACGTGTCAGCGCATTGATCATTCAAGGTGCAGGTCATCAGCGTCCACTTTCCAAACATCGGATTTTGCTTCGCATTTTCGTGAGCACAAATCAGGAGGTGTATCAACAAATTAGTCTGAAAATGCAAACATTGTTGTAGCATTTTGAGATCAATATGTTTGATGCATCTCCAGATTTGTGCTCGAGAAAACTCTAGTAAAATGAAAGGCGGCCATTTTTGTACCGAACAATAAACGCAAATAGTCAAGCGCCTAGTGAATTGAAATTGAACTCCAGCATTTTTTATTTTTTTTTTTTAATTCCCTTGATATTTCCTTTGACAAACTATGTAGAATCTATATCGGTAATTTCTTATGTATTTTTTCATCTCTTGGTAGGTCCTTCGGCAAGTCGTTTTAATTTAACTTCAGTAATTTATTGGCTTATTTCCTTGGAGATGTCCTTCAGCAATTTATGTGGGAATTTTACCGGAAATTTCCATTTATTTCGGTTATTTTTTTAATGATTTCATCGACAATGAAGAGAGGATTCAGTTGGAATAGACTTCGGAAATTCAGGAGAGTTTGAGAGAAGCGCACATGGGTTTCAAGGAGGTGTGTCAGGCATTCCAATAGGTATAATAAAGCTTCAGGGGAGTTTCGTGTGTTTATTGGAGCAGATAGGAGTCTATGAATTCTTCATTTTTCAAAAATATATTTCTTTTTCTTTTTTCGACAGTCCCAGCATATTAAATTGTGACCGTTTCACAAAACGCAAAGGAGCGCATTCGGATAACAATGGCTATGGTTTCCCCATTACCAGCAACGATGATTGTCGAGTCCCAAATACACATATGTAGTTCAAAAGGCGGCTGGAACCAAACAAACAAAGTTACCAAATTTCCACTGAATTTACTTTTCAACCATCCCAACTAGGGCATGAATCCTTTATTCCACAAAAACCATCCCAATCGCCTCGAGCATGTGTGTCCAGGTCCACACACACACACTAACCAGCACCAGCAGCGTTACATATAACATACCCTTTCTAGTTGCAAGCTAGTAAATTAAATGTGTGTTCTATTTGCTTTTACCGACTGGCTGTTTATTCAAAGACACGATTAGACTGAGGCTGGGAAATCTTGTTAAACCACTTCGAATGGGAAACACACACGAAAAATGCTCACCTTCGAGGGTCCCCATCAGGTGCCACCAAGAAAAGGGGTTTTCTCGTAAATTGGGTTCATCTAGGTAACCAACCACCGATGACGCCGGTTGATGGACAACCCACTTTTGGAAAGGTGTTTGTTCTCAACTTCTTGGACGTTCACTCGTTTTTTTTTATTTCTGTGAACTGTGTTGTATAGAACGATCCGTAACTTTTACACAAAATAATGTCATTTTCTGAGAGCTGTTGTACTACTACCCTAGAAAACCAATTTACATTTTTAATGAAGTTAATGAACGTGTTATGCGTACTTTTTCCACGAAAGTTATATCTCATAAGATGCACTAAACGGCCTTTATGCGTACCAAAGGCGATATACGTGCATTGACGAGACAATAATTACGATATATGATATGAAGCATTATCTTATTCGATTTACAGCGTACACTATTACGATACGCTGAAGCATAACATCTTGGGGGGTAGTTAAGTAGGTGATATAATGTTAAAAGATTCCCGACTCTGCTCTGCGACCCACACCAGCAGGAAAGTGACCTACATATTCATCTGACTTGAGGACTACTGCCCTATATATAATCCATAATCATTACTTTTCAAATAATTTTCCTAAAGCTAGAAATTTCTTCCCTGGCCCGTTACCATAATTCAACCGACCCCATTGGAAAGACCGGGTAATGGGGTGGAAATGCGCGTCCCTTTGTTTTCCCTAATTTCAAAACAAAGCGTCAACACCGTCATTCAGAAAGGGAGAAAAACTATCCATCCATCCACAGAATTGCCCATTCCGGGAATGAATCGCTCGCTCGCGTCCTTTCGAGCGAACCCGAAAGCTCGGATGATGTTTACCTACTACTGGCACCAACCAACAACCGACGAAAGTTCCCATCATAAAACAGCGGAGTAAAAAAACCCCAAACAAACAGGAGGACACCCGAAACTAATTCACAACTTTGGCAATATATGGAACTTTTATGCTACATACACACTTGATCGGTTTATTTGAACAGGACCCGACGCCAGAGGCCGTGGTAGTGCGGTGGATGGAACAACAGCGCACATCGTTTCGCGTCTTTTCTACGTTCCAGCCAGGAATAGTGTTTGCTCCACTTGATGTCTAAGCACTGCCCGGGAGAACTTATCACAACACAACAAATGAAGCGATAGCGCTTCAGTAAAAAAAAACTGGGGTCGGGAAGCCAAGCAACAGTTCAGCGAGTGTTGCGACTCGTGCTTGGTCCGGGCCAAGTATAGCATGACATAGCTTAACCTCGTTTGTTTTTGGAATTTGAACTCGGTGTGTCCATGAATAGGCAAAATGAATGTAGTAGCTGCGTACCTAATGTCTCTAAGCCAGTAATTTACGCAGTTTTAATATTGCCGATTCGTACCCAGTTTTTCGTTTGAACACACTAACTGACATTACATTTGTTTTTGGAAAAGAGCTTTTGAGCTTGGTATGAGCACTTGCCTCGCCTTGACCGATCCGGACTATTTTTAATGGCAAACAAATTGATCAATGGAAAGTACACTTACTATACGAGAAAGGCAAAAACTTTGAGCATGATTTGGGTGAATTTTATACATAAATGTTTATATGTAAACTTAACCCAAAGATGCAACATTTTCTAAAAAAATAAATTGAAACTTACGGCAGTGTCGCTGGAAATTGGGTTAACCAAATTTTAAGATGAAAGTGGTAATGTAACCTAATTTCTATGAGCTTTCACCTGCTTTTTTCGGAAATAAGCTAAAAAAATCTTAGAAAAAGGTATTGAGGTAATTAACTCTTGGTGTCATCGATCAAAAGTTTGGGGTCACTTTAGCAAAACATGGAAAAGTAATTTGGTGATATGTTCATCATCTTTAGTTCAATTTTTATTCTTTTTGGCTCACTTTAAAAAAAATAAACTAATCTTACATACGTATCATACCTTTGATTCAACGTATCAAATGATTTTTATATACAAAATGTCATGTAAAGTCTACACATTTCACTACTTTTCACAAATTAAGTCAATTTTATGTTAAGTTTAAGTAAAGTACAGCGGGGCCCGATTATGTCAGCTTTTTGATTCGATTTTGTCAGCCTTTCTTCAAGTAGAAAAATAAAAGTGTTTTATAAAATTTAAATGCTGAATATTTTATAATCAATATCAATTCAGTTGATTTATTTGGGCGTCATATCAAAATTACGCAATGAACAAACTTGTAACTTTTGAAAACAATCAAATTTTTTTATTAGCAAACTAACACTTTTATGCCATTTTTGCACCCAACCCTAGCCAATGTTTTAAACCAATATCGTTTTAATTTGCTGAAAGATTCCCGCTCTCCCTTCTTGGCGTAACGTTCCAACTGAGACACAGCCTGCTCCTCAACTCAGTATTTTATGTGAACATTCACAATTACCGTCTACCCCCGTTGGTTTGACCTCATCTAATTTGAACACTTTTTAATTTGACCCCCTAAACTAAAAATGGTTCAAACGTCATTTTGCTCATTGAACGGGGTGAAACGGAACGCAGAATCAAAACAAAACAGCAAAAAGGGTTACCACCAGTGTGTTTCTCGATGTCCTCAGGGTTACTAGAAGTTCAAGTTAAAAAATAAACCCCGTTTGTTTGCATGAGGTGTCGTTCAAACCAACGGGGGTAGACGGTATTAACTGCCAATGTCTATTTTGCATACGTATTTCATGTGGTAGTCATGAATATATTTCATTCGCAAGGTAGTTAAGGAAATGACTATTATGAAACGTTTCTGGGCCAACTGGGAATCGAACCCGCCACCATCAGCATGGTTTTGCTGATTGCACGTGCGCTTACCACATCGGCTATATGGGCTTGAAGACTATTCTTCTTAATTTACTCTGGTGCAGAACAAACAATAAACGCTGCCTGTTGTTGTGATTACAAGTCCACCAAATTACTTCTTTTTGCCGGCATCTCTGGGATTCCTCCAGATGAACTTGATAGAATTGATTCATAAATTTATTATGTTGTAGATTTCTGATTGGATTGATTCAAAAATTGCTGTCGAAATTATTCCAGGGACTTATCCATTAGAAACAATTAAGGAATTCGATGTGGAATTCTCCCAGAAATTTTTGTTGGGTTCCCTTCAAGAATCTTTGCTTCGTTTTTTGTAAATATTTTTGCTGGTATTCCTCCAAAAATTCCACCGGAAGTTCTTGAAGGAATTCTTTCGGGGATTTGATAACGATTCATTCAGATGTTTCTCTTTAAGATTTTTCCAGGCATGCCTTCTGTGATCACAGAATTTTTTCTTGAGATTTCTGCAGAAACTTCTGCTAGGGTTCGTGCTAAAATTGTTGCTGGTATTCCTGCTGGACTATTTCCATTAATGCTACATGAACTCATCGCTGTGTATCCGGAGTTTCTCCAAGAAGTTCTCCAATAATTACGTGGCTTTATCCAGAGATTTCCCTAGCGATTCTTTCAAGAAATCCAGCTGGGATTTCTTCATACATATCTGCTTTGATGGTCCTGGAGCTTCTGCTGGAATTCCTCCAAATTTTTTTCCGTAAATCTATATTAGAACCCTTTCAGATATTTCCCTAAACATTGTTAATGCATTCTTCCTGTAATGCAGGGATTCCTTCAAGAACTCCTGCTGAGATTCCTCCAGAAATTCTTGCTGGTATTCCTAAAGGACTTTATCCAGTCATTACAATTCCTCAAGAGATTTTACTATGATTCTTCTATAAGACTCCCAATGTTCTATGGATTTTCCGGGGGTCTCTATTGTGATTTTTCCAGGGTTACCTTTTGGTATTCCTGTACAAAAATCTCTTGGTATTACTTCTGAATTTCCTTTAGATAATCTTGCTGGAAATTTTTCTGGAATTCATGCTGGAATTTATCAACCCATTTCTGCTGTGATTCCTCCCTCAACTGCTCCATATCCATTTACCCAGTACTTTTTTTCAGGAATTTTCCATGGATGCCTCTAGGGATTTCTACGGAGAGTGTAGTAATAAACCTTTCAGAAAATACTTTGGGGATTTATCCGGAGCTCCTGTAAAAGTTTTTGCAGAAACTCTTACGGGATTCTTTCAGGAATGCCTTGAGGCACATAACATATGTGACGACGGAAATAGTTGCACCCTTTTTTCAGTACGCGCCACTGGTATATCTAGTTTAGAAGACATCGATCTGTCACTGATCATGGTAAACAAAAAACAACTGACCCAAGCAGTAGTCCACTTTCAACAAAGACCACATTAACGAAGATTGGCAGCTGGGACATGCGCAAAACGCGCAAAACTTGCTGCTGGCAGCCCACTTACTCATTTAGTCATAAAATGTTTGAAATCTATGGAATAACACATCCACGTATCACATATCGATTTCAGTTTTTATTTGAGACTATAAAAACATATTCCAGACCAGCGTTCTCAAAGTTTCATCACAATTTATGTTTCATCATTATTTCCACGTGCTGCCAGTCTAGATCTGTGAAGTCTTTGTTTTACTTCACATTACCACACTTCAATGAAAAATGGTATACATACATGTTGAAAAACGATATGGTGATAGTGGTACACACTCAAACCATTTAATTCGACTCCATCTAGGTAAACTCTATTTAGGTCCCTCAATTTGGGTAATGTTACCTAAATGGAATCTGATTGTGCAGTTGAAGTGTTTTAGATTAGGGTTAAGGCACGTTAAGGTTGGTTTAAGGAAATTAAGTTGCAAGTGGAGTTAAGGTGAGTTCAGGGGAGGGATGGGGTTGGTTTGGGACTGTTTAAGGTTTTCTAAGAACTTTCTTGAGCATAAGTCATCGAATCTACATGCATAACTTGTGTGCTTAAGGGGTTACATACAGGGGGTGGCCAAAATGTTCAGGATAGGCATTTTTTTTCCTCCCACAAAAAAAAACAACATGCTGTAACTTCTTATAGAGTGCATCAAAAAATCTCAAATTTGGCAGTTTATCAACCTATGATATGTGCATCATTGCTACAAATTTGGGCTCGATTGATCATTTTTTCGCGAAGTTAGAGCCGTTCGGGTAAAACACTATTATAGACATTTAATTTTTGAGCTGTCATATCTCGGGAACCAGTGGACCGAATTGATCGAAATTTTGTGAAGCATTTATATATTGTTCGTGTACGTTCAAATTTTCATTCAATTTGGTTCACTGATTTCCGAGATATGACAGCTCAAAAATTAGTTGTCTGAAAAATAGTTTTTTACCCGAACGGTTTTAACTTTGCGAAATAATAATCAATTGAGCCCAAATTTGTACCAATGTTGTACATATAATAGGTTGACAAACAGTCAAAATTTGAGATTTTTTGATGCACCCTATGAAAAGTTTTAGCATGTTGAACTTAATTTAACTGTTAAATGATCGGTTTGAGTGGCATTTTTACAAGATCGCAGTACAATTTCAATTTAAACAATTTTTGGAATTTGTATAGAGCGTAGAAATTGGCCAAACATCAAATCCCCCGGGTCTCAAGAGCCTACGTAGTTTATGAAAGGGACTTAATGGTACGCAATTTATGAATAATACCTTGAAAAAGGGCTCATACACAACGAAAAAGAAATTGGTTTGGAATATAGAACTACCTTTGTCCACTGCAGAAACCGTACACGCCAAAGAAATTTGAACTTTTCCACAGAACTTTTTTTCGTGACGTTACAACGCAAACTTCAACCAGGTGAAACTCAAGCGTTAGTGAACCGATTTCCTTTAATTTAGTCTCATTTAAAAGGTATTCTGGAGTACAAAGACCATACAAAATTTCATATTTGAGACTTGTTCCGAATTTGAATAAATTTCATAAAGGTTGATTTTCCGTGACGTTACAACGCATTAAAATCCTATACTTTGACCAACCATACCTCATAGTTGTATAGTATTACAATAAAAATTCTTTGTATGCTAAAAAGTCTACATACATTTATCTGTTAATCATGGAAGACTTTTGAAAAACCAGTGCGTTGGTGTTTAAATTACGGCAGCTTTGATGAAAAGTGTGTCTAAATGCCTTAAAATCACGATTTTATTGTAAATTTTAACCGTCGTTCAATAAATATTTATTGTTACATCAATATCATGTTCAATACATTTTTGGATGACAAGAGTAGTGTATAATGTTATAAAAATGTGAAATATGCCATCTTTCAACTTTGAAACATGAGTATTGATGATGCGGGCCTCGTCGAATGTGTCATATACAACATGGAACCCTACAAGTGCTAGGTCCCCACGTTGGGCGTCAATGTAACAAATAAATTGGAACCCTACAAATGTTCATTTTATTGTTCTTATCAGGCCACACGTTTGGGAACTAGATACGAAAAATAAAATGGAACATTACAAATGCTCAATACACAAACATACGACACATAACATTAATTGTGCCCATTTATCTACAGTGTATCAAACAATTGTCCATACAGCAATTTTTTTGTCAAAATAATTTTTCATTCAAATGTTAATAACTTTTTTATGCGTCAATCAAAAACGCTGAAATTTTGACCAATTACGAATCATATATCAAAGCTCCATTAGTAAAATTTTGAGTGAGATCAAATAAGTTTTCTGAAAGTTATAGAACTTTTAGTAAAACTTATAAGATTTTTGAACACATTTTTAAATATTATATCTCAATATGCACTCGATGAAATTTTTTCATTTTTTTTGTGTTACATCTCATACCTAAGGCTTTCATAAGCAGCCATGTTTGAGGGTTTATATTCACTACAAAAAATATGAAAAATGTGCGTATGTAGTTGACGATGTTTTAAAATTTACCATATTTTGCACATATAATCTGCCACACGTTTTCCACCAATAAAAGTGCATTAACTGAACGAAAAATCCATAGGGCCTACTATTCATATGTAGTTTAGTAGGTTCTGTGTAAAAATATATCATTAAGAGAGTTTAAAAAAGTTGAAAACAGTTGGCACTTTTATTGATCAAAATATGATAAATTTCCAAATGACACTCTGAAGTCTTCAGAGTCTGAACATATACAGATTTTTCATATTTTTTGTAGTGAATATAAAACCCTAATCGAAGCTGCATATGAAAGCCTTAGGTATAAGCTGTAACACGAAAAATGTTGAAAAAGTTTCATCAAGCACATATTGAGATATAATGTCTTAAAAATTAATTCAAAAATTTTATAAGTTTTACAAAAGTTCTATCACTTTCAGAAAACTTATTCGATCTCGCTCAAAATTCAACCAATGGAGCTTTAATATATGGGTTATAATTGGTCAAAATTTCAGCGTTTTTGATTGAAGTATAAAAAAGTTATAATCATTCAAATGAAAAATTATTTTGGCCAAAAAATTGCTGTGCGGACAATTGTTTGATACACTGTAAATAGATAACGTAGTCCAATCCCAGGATGATGAGGTTTCATTATTGTTTTTTGTCCATCAATCAATCCTGTAATCATATTTTTTCCGGCTGGTTGCCTTTAGTTCGCAGCGATAGTTGCTTTATACCTTGTGTTTGGAGCGCTACAAATGCACAATGAAATACAGAGACAGTTGTACAAACCATAGTATAACACACAAAATAAACTGATAAAATGTTCACAACAATTTACAAATGTAACACACTCCATGCAACAATCAAAGAATTTTCCATGAATTGCATTCTCCAATACATGGAAAATTCTTAAAACAATTTTACAAACGTAACAATTTAAAAAAAAATGTTATTGGGTTATTTAACTCTTGATGACATCGATCAAAAGTTTGGAGACACTTTAGTATAACATGGAAAAGTGATTTGGTGATATCTTCGCCATCTTTAGTTCCATTTCAATTCTTTCTGGCTCATTTTAAAGGATACGTATAATGCCTTGTATTTAACGTATTCAATGATTTTTTATATACTAAAAGGTTATGTAAAGTTAACACATGTCACTATTTTTTTTTTTCAAAAAATAAGGCAACTTTATGTTAAGTTTAAGTATATAAGTTTTTACAAATATGTGCAGTAAGTACCATTCATTATGTTTAAAAGAACACAAGAAGAATTGATATTGAATGAAAGATGACAAAAATATCAATAAATCTCAATTTTATGTTTTACTGAAGTGACCCCAAATTCTTGGCAGATATGTACATCATTTAAAGAGGTGACCCCAAACTTTTGGTCGATGATGCGGTCTTCACTAATATTGCTGAGAAGCTGGTCTGGTCCCAGTGAGGACGTTACGCCAAGAATAAGTGTTTCGAACAATATTTTGAAGTTTCAGAGTTTTTGGTTTTCATAACAGGAAGCTTAAGCTTATTTAACTGTTTTAGCACTACGAATTAGACAAACAACACGTAGACTTCAATAGTTATCGATTGCACCCTAAGCCCCACGAATTAACCACGACAGGCCCAGACATTAATCCTGACATGACAACACGATGCACTCTAACCGGGCCTTAATAGCATCCGGCCGCACGCGCTGCGGCTCTTCCGATAACCAACTCATTACGCACCCAGCTCTCTGCAGTAAAGTCATCCATTAAATCGCCCGTTACTTCCTTTCAATTATTGCTCAAATAACATTTGTCCACCATTAGCACACGAACCTGTCGTCGGGCTAATTAATAGACTGGCACATGGACGTCACAGACCCGGTCGTCGGTCCGATTTCAAAGGGACACCTACGACCGCGTGCATGCATCCGACCGCGAGGACAAAGACGCGGGGAACTTCCAGGTTCCGCAATGGAGCACAGCGCCACGTTCCTATTCTGGATGAAGCACATATCGTTTGGAAATGGGATACACGTAAACTGTATTAGAAAATCAAAACGTGCACTGCATGCATAAATCAATACTGTTTTCAACATTCATGCTAAAATAAGACAAGTCATAAAACGCATGAACGCAACATTATATACGACTTTGTGATAGCTGGGTTGCAGTATATCCGGTTATAAAAACAAAGCGCAACGGAAAAGATGGGAAATTCTGCTGAATCGAGACCTGCAACATGTTCAGAATCCAAATTCCAAGACACAGTCGCAAACATGTTGTAGGTATGTACATATGTCCCATTTCCAAATGATCCATGCATTACATTCAGTAATGATAAATATTTGCAAACGCTTGTAGCTGTTGCATACATCACCTCCGTACCGTTGTCCTTCGGCATGATCACCTTCCGTGGATCCACACATATTCCCAGGAACTGCTGGATCCGGCTCCGATTATGTGTCACGCTTCGTCGCAAATAATGCGCTGCAAATGGGGCGTCGTCGTCGTCGAACAGCGGAGGTGGACTCGTGCCTGGCTTGTATCCTGGCGCTCGCGTTAGTTAGTTGTTTGTATCCATTCCGCAGCGTGCCGTGCATACGACCGCGTCATCCATTAAATAATTGCAAATTCAACAAAACAAAGCCAAGCGAACATCATTCCTACTGCCAGCCAACCAACCGACCGACCAGGTTTCGGATTTAGCGGGATTGCTGCCCTGCAGCAGATAATTGTGTAAAATATTAATTGTTTAGAGAATCCTTACCCAACGCCATCCAGGGGCCTCCCTCACCGTCCAGTCTGTTCATTATTCTTTTGCCGGGAAACGGTTGTGTCTGTACAATGGAAACAGCTTGGGCGGTGCACCACGTTTTCCGAGGGACTGTTGCTGCGTAGCGGAAGTGGTCGTTGATTTTGGGAGCAACGTGGAACAGGAAGTTTTACGTTTCAACAAATAAATCATTGATGTTCTAGCTAGGTCATGCGACGACATATCACATAGTGAATAACGTGCGAACCGGTAAAACGAATGCTGAATCAGCAGTAGTAGGTATGTAACAATGCTGATCATGACTGGAACGTGTAACTGGACAGTAACCTAGTAGAATGCTAGTTAAGTGAAAATGATATGGTAAATATCATACCACCATTCATGTTATTATTATTGCATTATTAGAGAAATGTTGAGCCCGATGCTGGAGCATCTCTTTATTTCTGTGATCTCAGCTGATCAAACTACTGAACGCTGCCGCCGTCTATCACCGATTGCAACAGAGTTCGTGGGGCAATATCAGGCTGGATTCATGGGTGAACGCGCTACAACGGACCAGATCTTCGCCATCCGCCAGGTGTTGCAGAAATGCCGCGAATACAACGTGCCCACACATCACTTGTTCATAGATTTCAAATCGGCGTATGATACAATCGATCGAGAACAGCTATGGCAGATTATGCACGAATACGGATTCCCGGATATACTGATACGATTGATCAAGGCGACGATGAATCGAGTGATGTGGGTAGTTCGAGTGTCAAGGACACTCTCGAGCAGGGATGGGAAGACTCACTTGCAAAGAGTTACACTCACTTGCTATTTTCTCATCTCAGAAGCGTGCAATCAAGAACGATGTATCGACGACTTTTGCCTTATGGTTTTGTCTAAAACTTTGCCGAAAAGAGTAGGTGTCGCACATGAATACCAAAGTCGAGACAGAGTTGTAAAGCGACTCTCCTCGATGTGAGTGTAGTTAACATTCCCCTCGTGGAGAGTTGCCTTCGCAGCTCCCTCACGCCGTCGGTATGCGTGTGCGACCTCTACTCTATTCGGCAAAGTTCTAGGCACCACATGGCAAAAGTCGTCCATACACCGATTCTTGATTGCTCGCTTCTGAGCTGAGAAAATATCAAGTGAGCATTCCCGTCCTTGCTCTCGAGTCTCATCATATCTTGCAGAGGGCTACGGCAAGGTGATGTTCTTTCGTGCTTGTCGTTAGAAGGTGTAATAAGGAGAGTGGGGATAAATACGAGTGGGACTTGGAGAAGGCGAATGAACCACGAGCAGCATCAGCTGCTGAGAGAACCCACCATCGTCCGCACTGCGAAAATCGGGAGGTTACGGTCGTCGGGTCATGTCATCAGAATGTCGGATAGCAATCCGACTAAAATGGTTCTCGAAAGTCATCCAACCGGTACATGAAGACGTGGTTCGCAGCGAGCTAGGTGAGTCGACCAAGTGGAGGACGATCTGCGGACCCTACGGAGAGTGCGGACTGCGGAACTGGAGACAAACAGCCATGGACCTACTATGTACAGCAGAGGCCACCCCGGCCTCAGCCTGATCGGTAAGGTAAGTAGGAGAAAGCTCACAGTTAATAACTGTGGAGGCAGGTTTAGTCCTAGTTGGGACGATAAAAAGGTCTTTCTTGCCCTTCAATTTCAACGCATAAATATTTGCCGTGTAGCTGCCAGTTTCCATCCTTCCTAGACGAAGAAAACTTTAAACAAAAAAGTTATCGACAGGATTTAGTGATTTATTTGATAAATTGAACAGTGTTTATAGCGTTCTGCAGCAGTGAAATTCAACTTTGAAGTGGTACAGAGCTTTTGTGGAGTGTGAATTGAATTCAACAAGTGAATCTGGTGGAGTGAAAATTGAACGGTGATGAAGAACAATTCGGCTAGCTTCTGCTGAGGTGCGGTTGCCTTCGTCGTAAGCTAAGCGAGAAAAAGTGTAGTGTAGTAAGTGAAGTGAAATTGTAACATAAAATTTAGTGTAACTATTCGATTTTTAGTGCTAAAAAGGCTGGTCATTGATAGTTTACATCTTTTTACATCCATCTAATAAGGAATGTGTGAAGGTATGTCGAAATATCTGTTATGATTGACCATTTTCCGGCTGATGTGCCGAGAATCAGCGCTTATGACGATTTTTTTTTTTATCATACCACTAGTTTTTCATATAAATACGCTAATTGGAGTCCTCACTGGAATCGCCATTGAATTCCCACCAATTTTTCCTAATAGACATACCAAGTTTGTTCAGAGCTCTCCAAAACTTAACAAGATCTTTCACAGAATTTGAGTGGAAATGTCAGCAGAATACCTCCTACCGTAGAATTATCCACAATTTCTTCAGGTTTCGGTCCTACCTTTATTCTAACTACAGTCCCCACAGCAGAAAGCCACCCAAAATGTCAGCCAGCATTCCCATCATATCGCTCAAGAGTAACATTTTAATCTCATATTTCGAGGTACCTTTGAGCACTTTCGTTAAAAAGTCAAAAAAAATTGGGAAAATGCAAAATCGTTAAATTTGGCTTAATTTGCCTGAATGTTACATAAATCAAAAAGAAATAGATGATTAATTTGAGATCTTCTTCAATTAGTTTGTTCTATAGAGAAGAAAGTATTTTCCGAATTGTATCGGAAATTATCTTGAAAATTTTACTGGCAATTCTTTTAGAATTTCTTTGGAAAATTCCCTTGAAGGATTCTTTCAGTAATATCTTCGGACATTTTTCAGACAACTCTATTGGGAATCCTTCCGCAACTCGCTCAGTATGTCGTTTGGAATTTCTTTCGTAGATTTCTTCCTTCATATTCTAGATATGCAAGTTTAACTCTTACATGGTCATTATTCTAATAAGAGGTACAAGTACTTTTGAAGAGCAAGTATAATACTAAGTCATGGCACAAATTTCCCAAATGACGTCGTTCCCAAACGTGTCTCTGAAGCCAACCTACTGATGATACTAAGGCGCTAAAGTTTGTAAATTTCTGCTGTAATATCTTTAGAAATTTTTTCTCCCGTAACGTGGGTAGATCACCATCAAGTTTCAATTTAGCTATTTTCCTGCCTAAACTGGGAGCTTCGATTGAAACTTAATAAAATAATAAATAGGTGGAAAGACACTATCTCTCATTCTGCAAGCATCTTTTTGTACGTTTGATCATGAAGCTGGATCACCAGAAGTGTCGCAATTTAATCTGTCTGTTGTGCTTTAGAAAGGCAAAATCGGCAAAGAAAATTTATGACCGATGGAAACAAACAATCATCAACTACTTTTTGCCTACCTACAACGACAAGGATGATATGTATCCAAAAGTGTTGTGTGGAAGCTGCTTTCAGGCTGTTTACAGAAAATCGAAAGGTAGGTGTAAAGTAGGGTAAATGGTCCAATAGTGGAGAAATGTAGTGTAATTTGAAGAAACTTTAACATCTACTAAGTCATGTTAAATTAACATGCTAACAAAGCTAACATACGAAGCTTAACATACTATTGCGTTCAAGTTTACTTAAAACATTCTAGGATAGTACCGTAAACCGGGGTCAAATTGATCAGCGGGGTGAAATTGATCATTCGGATACTAGATTGTAATTCCATACTAGGAACTCATTTGCGTTGTTATGATCTTAAACTTATGACATCTGGTTGGTAGCTGTCTAAAGATGAGTGTAGACCTTTATATTTTTAGAAGAAAGTAAGTTTTGCCTTATTTTTTCAAGGTATTTGCAATGTATTTCTCATTTAGCTGAAATCATCGCTTCTAAACAATCGATTGCTAATAGGACTTTCCGTAAATTCTCTGTTTTAACATTTTTGTGGAGCCTTAGTTGGGAAGTTATGTAGCTAATCAGAACATGAAATAGTTATAAAAAAGTTCATTTTATGATGAATAGTCATTTAGTGTGATAGAAGTCACTAATTTCAAAGGAAATTGCCTACCTTTAGGCGTTTAAGGGGAAATTTCAAAATTTAATTTTGCATTTTAAGTATTAAATTCACTAGTTATAAGATTGTAAACGCTTTATTCGGGTTTAGAAGAGCAAAATTAAGCGAAGAAGGATTATTTTTTCTTTTCATCCGATGCTTAATTGTGTACTGATCAATTTCGCCCCAAAGTGAGATTTCAATTTTTTTTTATATTTGGAGTTATTTAACTTAAAGTTTAAAATTGTTGAACAAAATTCTGTCACATGGCTCCATGGAGATCCACAGGTTTTACAGAAATTATTTTGACAATATTTGATTGATTGATTGATTGATTGATTTATCTTTATTTGAGAGACTTTCAGCCCTTGCCGACAATATTTGAATTAACACTGATGTTATCCGCAAAAGTTGTTTTAAAGTGATCAATTTTACCCCGGATTACGGTACTAGGTTCGAGCACTGTGAATAAATATATGTTTAGTAGTGTAACATAGCGTAGATCTATTGTATGGGCTAATGAGTCTGTAAAATTTATATACCTTCAATACCGTATCGATTAGGTCACCTACAACCAGGCTTGTCCGCACTGAGCGCATGAAAATTCTGCTCTTTGGATTTACACCACCAAGCACATCATAAATTAGAAATCTTTTCATCTTATCAGATTGAAGGATGTTGAAATATTGTAGATGTCATTTCGAACTGTCAAAAATCCGCACCGCAGTGCCGCACGGGCCGTTCAAAGTGAAATTCACTAGAGTGTTTTCACCCGGGTGAAAATCTCTCTGCGCGCTCCGTGTGGCTCTGCGGTGCGGTTTTTGACAGATCGAAATGACATTTACAATATTTCAACATCCTTCCATCTGATAAGATAAAAAGATTTCTAATTTATGATGTGCTTGGTGGTGTAGATCTGAAGAGCAGAATTTTCATGCGCTCAGTGCGGACAAGCCTGCCTACAACTGTTGGATCATTTATCATTGGTGATGTTTTGTAATTTTCAAAAGCGTACACTGTTTTTTTTATGCTAAAAAGGTTTGAACCATAAGGCAATTGAAGTGCACGATTATAGTAAAGATGTTTCAGTAACCACCAGAAGCCAATCTGAATCTGAACACTGCTGTAATCTGTGTCTAGTTGCCCGAAAAAATGATATAAGTAAACCATCGACCAAGTCATCGATGGAAAAATCAAAATCTGCCTCAACTGATAAGCCGGAAGTGATGAAGGTATGCTGTAAATGCTTTTCAATGATTCATCCGGGATACTCTCACCATTGTACCAAAGACACGAAGGTAAACAATTTGGCACAAATGGCTGGCAACGATGTCGACAAATTAGTTGCTAGATCATTACGCAGTAGATCTTCGAACGACAACAACGTGAGCCTTAATAATTCAAGGGGTAAGCCTTTTAAGATCAAGCTTTCGGAGAGATCACAGCAAAGGGGAAAGTTGTCTCATCAACAAATGCTCAATATAAAGAAGCAGCTCAATCTCAGTACCAGAAAGGTAGCTATTTTGAATTTATATTTTGTCCACAGTTCATTTTTGTTCATATTTTTATTCATGTATTATTACATTCAAGACTACCAAACTTGCTCAAGCCCTCCGCGATTCGAAGTCAATATCCATACAATCTGGATTGGAAAACGTCCTGACTACTTCATGCCATGAGCTCGACGACTTCTTCATGGTTGAGCAAATGCAGTTCACTAAATCAAACGGTAGCGCGACTAGTTGCATGAACCAACAGCTAGTGTATTGCCGCTGCATTCTAGGTTTTGTCGACTACATTAAAGCTCGACGAAACATTCAGGATATACAACTACCTACTTGTGGGCATCGATGGCGGGCAAGGATCGCTCAAGTTCATCCTTACAATTGAGGATCTACATGATGCATCCAATAAGCCCAATTTCAAAGACTCCGGAGTTCAACGCTGCTTCTTACTAGCAATTGCTGAAAACGTTCAAGAAAGTTTTGAAAATGTTGAGAAAATCTGTACAAAGCTAGAACTTTCGAAGATCGATGCAATACTTACCGGTATAATAGTTTGTTTCATTTATTAGATAGCGTTCATGTTCCTCTCATTCATGGTGATGATCAGACACTTATCTAAGATGTATGCCCTCCGCCTTCTTTACATTTACTTTTAGGTGTGTCATAATGAATATATATTTTATTGTCACTTTTCATCGATAATCTTTTGACATCCTTCTCAGGTATGATGAATTCTGGGTACAATAAAATTGCTGAGTATAAGCCAGATCTCGCCCTTTTATGGACAACAGCTTCAAGTGCAACTCGGCATGCACAGTTTGGTTTTACTGGAAGGCACTGTCGCAATCTTCTGGCCAAACGCAGTGTTCTAGAGTCGAATGATTTAACCATGATGAAGTATGTCGAGTCGATGTTCTTAGAGCTTTGCAAAATGTTGTCGATTCTTGTTTCGGATCAAAACTTCGCGAATATTACGAATTATGTATTGGTGAGTTCTGTAAAGCGTGGAAGTTGGCAGAACTTCCTTCTACTCCCAAGTTCCACATCATCCATCAACACGTCGCAGAGTTTTGTACAAGGAAACAGAAAGGTTTGGCGAGCTTTTCGGAACAGACCACTGAAGCGATTCACAAGATTTTTTCTCAAAAATGGGAGAACTATAAAGTTCCCGTAACAAATTCCAACTACAACCGTAAACTTCTATGCTGCGTTGTTGCTTACAATAGCCTACATATTGATTAGAAACAGGCTTGTCAGAAACTCCCTCGCGAGAAAATGAGGAAGCGATTTCGGCGATTTTCTGAGGAGTGAAAATAAAACTCAGAAATCACAACGCAAATCCTCAACAGCACCGAGTGGGAGCTTGCCGCGCAGCGAGGAGTTCGTCCAACACTCATAATTGCTTGTTGTGTTTCTCACGTCCACTCACACTCAAAAAGCACTCGGGAGTTCCACTCCCTTACATAAAAAGACTCGCACTCAAAAACCCGAAATAATCATCGGCTCTTTTTTGTTCCCCTCTTCCTCGCTCAGTTTTTATTGCCTCTCTGTTTGGGGTTCGTTCACTCCCTCGCGACGAGGCAGAAGCAAAACACCGCTCTAGACCATGTTGCAAAACTCTTTTGATTTCGAGGAGGATTATCAAGCCTGATTAGAAGCAATAAGCCAAATTTTGTATGATAATAAGTGATATTTTGTATTGAAATATTCGATAGTGGGGAACAATATTGAATACCTGCATTCAACAATTATTCCAAATATTAAAAATAAGTTTTCTCAAAAAATCGCCGGCCAAATATTTTCTAGCATCCCGAATCATTTTTCTCACCGCATTGGCTATCATTCACCGAAAAAAAATCCGAGGTACATGCAACTTCGATAATAATCGAGATTTTGACACCGTGTGTCAACTGCGCTCTAGATTGTCGAATAGAGCTCCTCATAACAATTCCAACCTACTAACACAAATTCCTTTTCCTTCACGTCTACGGAGATAGTTTGAGTACCCTGGATCTTCAAGTAGACGTTAAACTAACATTCCTACCCTTTCCTAGCGATTATAAGGACGTAGCCAGGTATGCAATGTGACGCTTGTATAATCCGCGTTAATCCCAAATGTTATTTAAGCTATACTACGTGTTAGATTTTTCAAAATATATGAAGCTGAGCATTGTATAGCCACCCACGATGTGTACAATCGCCTATGCTATGCTATGCCAATATCTTTAGAAATTTCCTCATAATCTGCTTTTGAGTATTTTTCAACAATTTCCGTCGGGAATTGATTCCGTAATTCTCTTCCTAATACCTTGAAAATTTCTTCGATATCTTGTCCGGCAATTGATTTTGACATTCTTAAGGTAAATTATTCGGGATTTTCTTCACAAACTCATTTGGAACGTTCTTCGGCAATGTTATTGGAAATTGATTTGGCAAAAAATTCTTTCGCAATTTCATACAAAATTCTTTTAGCAACTTCTTTGGAAATAGTTTTTCCAGAATGACTCGTCCTATCGGTCAAACTCGAACGCACGACTCCTAGTTCGGTGAGATTCGAACGGACTCGAGAGGACGAGTAACTTCTTTAATAACTTCACCTCAATTTGTCCATTTCTCAAGCAAGCCAGTGTAAGTAAAGTCAAACTTTTGAAATAAAGTAAAACTTCCACTCGAGTGCACTCGTCTGGTTAAGCCACAAACATCGATAGTAAATTAATTAAATTCATTGGGTTCGGCAATTGATTTTTCATATTTTCTCCTGAGGAAATTGCCAATTCTTTTAGTATGTTCTTTGCAAAATCCTTCATTAACTGGGCACGTTCAGTAAAGTTATGGATTTGTAGTAATGGGATGATGGTGAGAAGGTAAACTCTCCGTTTTCAAAAATTACCTGCGAAATATCAAAGAACATTCAACAACAATTATCGAATGATTTATTAAACTGCTTAGATTACCGTAAGAATTTTCGAGCAAAATACCAACATAATTCCCAAAGATATAGCTTTGAAGTAATGCACAAAACAATTGCAGAAAAATTCTCAAAAAAAATCCAAAGAAATCCCCAATGGATTTGTTAAAGTATATTCCAAGGAAATTTTCGATAAAAATTACAAAATAATTCTAAAGCTTTTATAACCGGACGCCATCAGTGAAGTACTAGATTTGTAGTAATGAACTAACTTTGTGTATTATGGCAAGTTAAATTGTAACTTTGGGAAACTGTTAAAGAAGCAAGAAATTGAGAAAAAAAGCAACATAGTTACCCGAAGTTTTAAACGAACAGCAGCAAATTAGGCAAGAGATCATAATACCCACGTTTTTCGCACTACTTTATTACAGGAATGGAGAATTTTCCTTCTCACCATACAAATATTCAGATCATGACTATAAATCGAGTTCTTCATCGAACATCCCCCATTAAATTAACAAAGCAGCTCTCAAAGACACACAAGAAGAATTAAAAAAAAAATCAGAAGGAATTAAACAGCTATTACTGTATAAATCGAAAAGCCACGGTGCTTAACCCAAAACTAAAAGTTCATATTTGAACATATTTGAAGCATTTTTTATTATATTTTGATTTTCTGAAATATCATTTAGAGGTTCAGCTAGGAAAATTTTAGAAAAATTACCTTTTTTCATGAAAATTAAAAAAAACACACATTGTTTCGTAACATTTTTTCAATACTTTTGAATTTTTCTTTGGACCTCTTGGCATTCTTGAAGGGTATTGGTGTATGGAATACTGTTTTCTGATTGATGGCAAAGCCTGTTATGTGTTGATTAAATGGTTATTTTGTGAGCATTTTAATCAAAATTTGCTAAAGAAATACATTTGTTTTTTTTTTTCAACCATGAAAGTTTTTACTGATAGTACTATTTACATGCGATATTTCTAAAAAAAATAGAATAGCTTGTCTAGAAGCTGAGATATTACGCTTTAAAGACAATTTTTCAAATATTTGCAAAAAATTGAATAATGGACATTGTGACATGCGCATATTGAAAAATGATTAGGCTTAAAATAAACACTTTACTTTTTGAATGGTTAAGCTATTTGAAGCATGTTTTTTTTTATTCTGGGGAGGTTGGCAGTAGATTTATGAAGAAATTTCACGTAAATAACTAAAACGATAGAGGATGTCGTAGTTACTAGTACCAACGCATTAGGTTCGAAATTATTACGAGGAATCCCCGACTACTGCAGTTCTTCTTTTGTTTTTAAAGAAAGTAGAAATAATCATCCCATTCAGAGATTACATTATAGGGATGGACTCAAATATGTCAAAATTGATTCTTAGTGAAGTTTTCGAAAAATAGATAAAATTTAACTTTTGTGGAAGTTGATAAAACTTTCATGTTTGAAAAAAAAAAAAAATCTGTATCAGCACAAAAAGTATCATTATAAACAAGAAACATATTTCAAAAACCAATACCCTTAAAGAACGCCTAGGGGCCCATAAAAAATACAAAACAATTGAAAAATTTGAAAAAAAATAATACGAAAAAACTTTTTTTAGAATATTCATGAAAAAGGTCATTTAAAAAAACGCTCTGGAGGAATCTCTAAATGATTTTTCAGCATATAAAAATGCCCTACAAAAATGCTTCAAATATGCATATCTTTCATTTTAGTGTTGATCACCATGACTTTTTGAACATCAGTTTTCTTTTATTTTTGAGATATTTTTGAGCCTTTTTCCGCACTTATTTTCAAAGAAAATAACAAACGAATTTTCAGCTAATTTTCCATATTGAATTTTGAGAGAAATTGTTGATGGAATTCACTCTAAATTGCCGTTTGAGTGGAACGGATTCTTGTAGGAACTGTCAAATTTCGTTGGGTGATCGACTGTATGTTGGATGATATCTTTGGGGGGTTTATTGGCATTTCAGATTAATTTGGTCAATTAAAAACAACTATATGTTTTCTTAACCCGACGTTTCGGTCCTTATTGGACCTTTTTCAAGGATTCGAAAATTGTGTTGTTTTATCGTTAAGGTGTTTGTTTGAACGTCTAATCGTCATTTAGTGTTGGTTTTCGGTTTTAACTTTCCGGAAAACAAGTTTTAGAACAAAAATCGGAATCCGTTCCACTGTTCTACGCACGGATTCCGATTTTTATTCTAAAACTTGTTTTCCGGAAAGTTAAAACCGAAAACCAACACTAAATGACGATTAGATGTTCAAACAAACACCTTAACGATTAAACAACGCAATTTTCGAATCCTTGAAAAAGGTCCAATAAGGACCGAAACGTCGGGTTAAGAAAACATATAGTTGTTTTTAATTGACCAAATTAGACTGAAATGCCAATAAACCCCCCAAAGGAACTGTCAAAGACATTATCAACAAATGTGTGGGAAATTTTTGAAACTGCCGAAGGAGTTTTCATAGATTTAATTAGAATAACAGCGTTTTCTGTTGCAAATGTTACGATTTTTTTTTGTTGTGCATGAGCGATTTTCTAGAATAAGTAATGGTCTTTGGCTAATAGAAGTTGTTATGCAAAGTTCAAATAGAGCATTTTAGGCTCATCGCACAAATCGTGTAGACCTTTTCCAATTCTAATGTGATTTTGCTCGTGTTTGAACTTCTCTTTGAGAAAGTTTTTTATGAGAAAAGCGTGTGTAAAAAAAAACAATTTTTCTACTTTAAAAAAATTATAACTCGCTAACGGTTTGTTTGACTGAAATGATGTCTTCGTTTTATTATATTTGAAGAAATTTTAGAAAAAATACACTGAAGGTAATATGTATCAAGAATAGCCATTGAAAGTGTCATACAGTTTCTTTTTCCCTGAAGCCTTACACTTCGGTTTCTTTTATTATTTTCCTTTAGAAAGCTGACATTTAGCCTCAAAATTTGGCAAGTAGCCCAGGATGGTCAAATGATTTAAGCTATTTTTCTAAAACTTTTATTTTGAATCAATTTTTTAAACAATCAAAATGATCCAATTTTTTAAATTTTGATACAAAAAAATAGATTCTGCATACAATCATTGCACAATTGATGAGCCATTCTGTCACAATTATTAGTCAGTCAGTTTACCATAGTCATTAAATGAAAATGACCCAAAATTGTGGGTGACACATGAGAGTGTGTTGACTACTTTTTTTATTTTTTAACGTGTATGTTAACTTATAGCTAATTCTACACTTTTTCTAGAAATCTAGTCATATATGTTTCCTACAGCCAACCATACCTAAGTTCAAAAACTAAAAAAAAAATTCCTGACTAGGGGAATTGGGGGTAATATGAACACCCTAAGCGTTTGTGGTTGTTTCCAATCGAAATATGACAAAATCTTCATTTTCACCCCGTTATATCGTAGATAGCAAAGAGTTCTGGAAGAAAATATTGATAAAAAATACAGTTTTCTTACATTATTTTCGATTACAAAACATGCAAGAAAACAGAGTCATGAAAAATAGTGTGGGTAAAATGAACATTCGATGGGGGTAAAATGAACATGTCTTCAAAAACAAGTTTAAATGTATAAATTCGATATATTCAAGTGTAGGCCAACTATGCTACATTTTTAAAACTTTTGATATATAATTTGGAATGTGCTGGAAGAATTATTTTTAAAAAATGTTCTGGTTTTAAAGTGGTTCCAAAAATTGTGTTGGAAGCGTAACCTATTTTTTTTTCAACTGAATATTATCTTTTGGAAGTACATTAATGGAATATAGGATCACACATGTCATAATTAGCGAAAAATATACGAATTGACCTTAATTCAGATAAGCTCAATTTTACATCAGTGCATATTATTTGTGTGGTTTTCGATATTTTCGTCATAATCAAGTGGTTTATTCAATTTTTAAGTTCAAGATCAGTAGAAGTATAATGTTTTACGTTATCACACAGAATCCAATCATTACACACACACAGAATCCAAACAGTACCCTGTTCATTTTACTCACAATTCCCCTATGTAAATGGCTATTGCTGTCCAAAAATTAACATGACTGAGAAAGTATCCTAACCTAAGCCTCGGGTAATTTTGGCTAACACTCCACAGCGGGAACCAGTAGGGTCTGGGACCATTTGGACAGGAGCACCTATTTTGGGCACTTGCTGCTATAACTCAGTCAATTTCAAACCGATTGACTTGAATTTTTGGACATGGCTAGATACTGTGCCTATCTGATCGTGTCTCAAAAATCAAGTCAATCGGTTCAAAATTAACTGAGTTATAGCAGCAAGTGCCCAAAATAGGTGCTCCTGCCCAAATGGTCCCAGACCCTATTAGACGGAGTAATCAATCGATCTAATATGTATAACTTTTTAGTATTTACAATATATAGAGCTTCTTCCGTTAGATTTCCAAGCTTTCGTTTAAAGCAAAGCTTTCCGCGTGAACATAACCCAGTGAATATTCGAATATAATAAAAGCTCTCCCAAAATGAACACCCACTATCGAGAGAGGGAGAGTTCTCTTGGGATCGTGAAGCCTCTGTTCGGTTATCATCCTTCGCCACGAAAGCTCAGACACATTGCTCCCATTCTCATTACAACATCTGTCGATTGACACAGAAAGCTTCAAAATGTTGGACTCGGGGAAAAACTCCGACCGACCACCGTTCACGTCGGCATTCCTACATGGTCTTTTCGCTTACTTTCCCACCCATTCGGTGCAAAGCAGCGTGATGCGGGAAGAAACGACGAAAGCGCGGCAGTCGGATCATCGGGAAATGGTGTAACGCCCGAATGGAAAAAGCAACATGTGTTTCGCCTTTTCCCATCAAGCAACAGAGTTACAGAGGAGGTACATGTAGGGATAGGTCGGTCGGTCGGTCGGTCGGTTGCTGGTAACCAGAGAAGAATGGAAACTAAGCCAAGTTTAGGGTCGATCGGATGCCTTAACGAGAACACGGAGTGAAACGCGTAAAATGAGCTTTAAAGAGTTTCGCATGTTCGCCTTACCCAACGTTTCTTCCTACCACATGCCACAGTATTTCGTTGGTTGGAGGAACGGAATCTACGATAGGATACAGTGTTTTCCAATAAAGGCAGGATCCAAGTGAACCAACAACTTACTTAATGAGCAACTTAACGTTCGAGAAAAGCAGTGTTTTCTAAAAATGAATTCGCGTCTCTAGTAATTCCTTCGTTTCTGATACAGTTTTATTTCGTTCTTCCTATTGGGTTGTCAAATTTTGAGTCACTATGACATTTTTTTGATTTTTAGAATTTCATTTTGATACCTAGAATCCAATTCAAAGATATTTTTGAATAACACCTATTGACAGCTATGGGCATTAATTGGGCAACTGCATGACAGCTCCGCCCAGTACAAAACCCGACGAGGGTTGATTTAACAAACCAATCCCAGACAGACTTCAAATTGACTTTTAAACTGTTTCCCGGGCACCAACATTCACCAAAATTTGTAGTTTTGCCCAGTTTGGTGTACAGATCGCAAAGATGGGATTATCTGCTTAAAGCACTGCTAAAAAAGACAATTTCCACGTTACTGTTGAGCAACATTGTTGGACAACACAATTCCCAGAAATCGCACTTGCCACGATATTCCTGTACCCGTAGGTTAAGTTCAGTGTTTCGACTCTTCGCTGTATCTTATCTGCCATTCCTTGAGTGGGACGCAAACTTGAGAAAACCGCGAACTCGTATCCCACACATCTAACCCCTTTCCCGTCGAGGTCGGAATGCTTCCACCATGGTGGTAGCCTGCAACATGTCGGGAATGTAACGTATGCGCATATGTATATAGATATAGATACTGCTGGAGGCGCTCATGTTTAGTCGGACGAGCTCAAAAGGCTACCACCATCGCACACCACATGCATGGGGGAACAGTAGAACAAACAGCGTGTAGTTTGATCAGCCAACTGTGTAACCGAACGGAAAGTTCCAAATCGTTCCATTTTTACCGACTTCTTTTTGTTGCTTGATTTGGTCAAGTTGGATTACTTCCATAAAACGTGGAATCTTTGAACGACCAGACAGACTAAAAGTTTGAAAACACACAATGTTTGAAAAAAGTTGCTGGCTGCTATTGTTTTCGCCAAAGTCGGAGAGTCTGACCGACCTTAATGGTTCACTATTGCTGGTCTCGTTACAATCATTATAAAAAATATTAGGTGATTTCTTTCTAACTTTGGAACGCAATTGAAAGCTCATGAAACCCATAGAACATCTCTGAAATGCCCATGAAAACTCTTCCTGAAACGCCAATGGACATCTCTCGAACACCCCTTAGACACTGCAATGTTCCTGAAGTACAAAAACACTAAAACATTCATTTAAAAGTCCTAGAATGCTCCTGAAACCCACTTGACCATCCTTGACACCCCATGAATCCTCCTGGAATACTTCTGAAGCCTCTGGTATCGTTTACAAATTACGTAAAGGGAGGTGGCGTATGGCGAAGCTTTACGGCTCATACAAAAAAAATGATTTTCATTTCCAAGAGCTTTACGAAGGGGGATAGGGGGTCAAAAAATGTCAATTTTAGCGTTACGTAGAGAACACTGCTCAACAATTTTTTTTACAAAATTCGGTGTTATGGGATGAGAAAAAGAAGAGCGCGTTCTAATGCACATATCAATTGAACACCCCAAGTTCTACATACAAACTTCGGTCATAAACTGCTGACTCTTTAGAACCTTTGGAACGCACTTGGAATCCGCTGGAACGCCCCTGAAGTCCATTGTTACCCCAAGGAACGCCCCTGAAACTCTCTGAGACCTCCTGGTACACTCCTGGAACGACCAACACCCCTCCTCCCCCGGAATGCTCCTGAAATCCCACGTAACGCCCTTGAAAGCCATTTAAATTCCATAGAGCGCTAATGAATGTACCAGTCCAGAAACCCTATAAAACACCCCAAGAGGACGTTCCCTAAGGAATGTCCTGAAACCACATGGAATTCCGGAACCCCTGAAACGCTCCTGACACCCTCTAAAACGCTCCTGGTGTCGTATGGGACTACTCTAGAACCCATTGAACACCCCTTGAATGCCCTTAATACCCCCTGCAGAACCGGTGGAACACCCATGAACCCACTGTTACGCTTCTAAAACTCAATTGGTCTCCCTGGAATGCCTCTAAAATTCCTTGGAACGACCCTGAAATCTCCTGAAACCCCCTAGAAAGGCCATGAAACTACATGAAAAAGATCTACCCCTGAAATCCTTATAGACAACGAAAAAGTGTGTAAAATGTTACACTAGTTCTTGTAACAATCGTGCGATTTTGATATTTCAAGCTTTCCCGGAAAGCTGGAAACGCAGCTTTGTGATACCCATCCCAAAAAACCTGGCCCTGCAAACAATGTTGACTCCGACCCTTACAAGCTGCGCAGCTAAAATTAGGGAAATCGGAACCGGAACATATCTGGCCTCCCTAGAGCAAGTTTTGGCGACACTATGAAAAATGGTGACCTTGTTGAAATTGCATCTCTGATTTTAACCAAGGCCTATACTGCCGCCACTCGCATAACAGTCTCATCTTTGCCCAAGTAACACACAACACACTTGTCACCGAAGAGTCACGGCGGTGCAGGTTTTTGTTGCGCAGAAGTCACTGTGACTTACTTCTAGCAAGTAAGTGTTGATTTGTTAGAAGTAAGTCACAGTGACTTCTGCGCAACAAAAACCTGCGCCGCCGTGACTCTTCGGTGACAAGTGTGTTACTTGGGTGCTGGGTTTCCTATTCATATGGGACTGTTTAGCGGATGGGGGCAGGATAATCAAGCAAAGGCTCCCGGAATATTGAACAAGTTGGTCAACTGGGGCATGGCATCTCCGGAAATCTGCTTTCGTGAAAAACTTCCTTGGCGGGCGGTCTTCCAGGTTCTTGTAGGAAATCACAAATCTAAAATGATTTCAGAAGAAACGGGTGTCCCATGAGGGTCGGTAATAGCTATTATCCTTCTTCTGGTGGCCATGGCTGGAGTTTTCCTTGCGCTTCCAAATGGGGTCTTCATATTGGTGTATGCTGACGATATTCTTCAACTCGTCACTGGGCAACACCCCCATCTTGGATCTTGGATTTTGGATTAAAAAGACGATATAGAACGCATGGGCAACTGAATGGAACAAGGATAAATCTCTTTTTACAAGTTAAATCAAGCCAGTGGCTGTTTCATGGAAGGATCAGCCCCTACGAGAAGGAACGAAAGGTTCTGTCACGGTTTACGTTTTGGCCATACGCGTGTCTTCCACAATATGGGCGGTGGCCGTACGGTATTAAAAACACAGTGCAGCATTTCATCAGTAACTGCCCGATCCACCATCACGTCCGTATGCAGCATGGCATGATATTACATCTATGTACTAGTCGTGCCCTACGAAACGAGACAATGTGTGAAAGAACTCTGCCAAACTTCCTCAAAGATGCAAGACTTTTTAACGAAATTTAACCAACCCTCGAACAGGACTCTGATATGAATTTTCTAAGTACAATATACATTAAAGAACATAATCGACCCTTCCAACCACACGGTTAACGAGACCAAAATGATTATTTGGAGAACACCCCATTAAGGCGAAACTGGAAGCATTTCCTCGCTTTTTGGGTTTTGATTTTTTATTAAATAACGAAGCAATATTTTCAAAATCGGTTTTCGTGCACATGTAGAGTATGGATCAAGGTATCTTCTGAATTTTTTTGTAGTGGAAAATGTTTTTCGTTTTTGCAGAAACCATTTTTGAACAAAATTTCACAAAAAAATGGTTTCTGCAAAAATGGAAAACATTTTCCACCTCAAAAAAAATCAGAAGATACCTTGATCCATACTCTACATGTGCACGAAAACCGATTTTGAAAATATTGCTTCGTTATTTAATAAAAAATCAAAAACCGAAAAAATGAGAAAATGCTTCCAGTTTCGCCTTAAGGAAGGACCTTTACGGTCCGCTAGACTGTCAGCTTAGTTTTAAAAGTATCTAGCAAATTATAAGTCTGTGACGCTGGTGCTGGAAGATTCCCTTCAGAAACTTTCATGTTTCCTTTTTGAGGATGATGAGCCAGCCTCGGGCTGTAATTCTCTTTAACCTTCCGTAACTCGCGCGGTTGGTCACTATCATCAGCACCTCGCCAAGGCTGAACACAAAAGCGAGATTTTTTCCACGCATTGTACAAAATACAAGCCCTGCCCCCTCCACTATCGTGTCCTTGATCAGTCTGGTCAGATTCTAGGAAAACCGTTTATGTCCATGATTGTCCATATAGCTCGATGCAGTCGGTACTGTTATATGCCACCTTGAGGAACAGGTGGTGCGCTAATACCAGGTATTTACGGAATTTCTGAAGGGATTCGCCTTACGGTGAAGATCTGGTCCGTTGTCAACCGGCCGTCGATGAAGTGCTGCGAATTCGTGGTCCTTCAGTAGATCGGCAGTTCCACATAAAAAGCTTTCAATAATCGCAAGTCCTTCTAATTTACTGGAGTCATTGTCATTAATCCTGGTTCGAATTACTTTACTGCTGACTTTTCGTTGTATTTGTTTTACGGCTGGCTTGGCTACCCAGAAAACCAGTAATCGTATAAGATGTTGCATAGGATGATAAAGTGGAGGCCTCCATTTAGGCGCATGTAAAATGTATGCATTTTGCCTCCACTTTAACATCTTATGCAACATATTATACGATCACTGGTTGACTGGGTAGGCCTGACACCAACCCCTTCCGGAGGACTATGGTGCACATTTGAGGTTAGAGTCCTTCACTGACACTCGGGCAATGATCATGCGCTCCAAAAATGGGAAACAGATGCTGCTATGAGCCGCTCCTTCTAATCAGGTTGGCAGAGGCATTCCCCCTTCTTGGAGGAGTTCTGGACGTTCTGGCGGGGCTTTGGGCTATCCACGGGTTTAGGACGTCCTCATAAGGGTTCATTGAAATATTACGTAACGCAATATTTGACAAATTTAGACCCCCTCCCTCCCCCACGTAACAACTTTTGTATGGCAAACTTTGAAATTTTGTATGAAGCGTAACACAGCGCTAGACCCCTCCCTCCCCCCTTAGCGTTACGTTATATTTGAACAAACCCCAAGCTTCAGAAGTCTTCGAAGGGTACAAAACGATTGTCTGGAAGGTGGCTTGATAGACGAGGACAATGCTGCGGAGTATTTCCAGAGTTGCACCAGGCCAGGATCCTAGGACGTTGCGGACTCTGGGGCTAGTCGTCACGCGGGTCTTTCTTCTACAGCAATGCTGAAAGGCTTAGAGCAGTGTTTCCCAAACTGTTAGGAAGTATCGCCCCCTTAGAGCTTGAAAAAAACATTCTCGCCCCCCTGCCCTAAGTGAAATTTATTTTTTCCTGAAAATTTACTTAGTAGAAGCCTTTAAAAGCTCACTACGTCGAAATTTTTTGCCTTGGGTACTACCATCTTCTAATTGAAGAAATTTGAGTCACGAAAAAGTCGACCTTTTTCAACACCTCCATCCCACCCTTCCAGACCCTCCACCACCGACTCTCCGAATCAATCAATCAAATAGTGACGTCACTATTCGTGTTTACATATTTCTTTGCTTACTAATACATAGCCATCTCTTCTTCTTTCTCACCTGTAATATACTCTCATTGGTCGTAACGCTCTGCACAGTACTCCCTCCCTCCTAAAAGCCTGACGTAATTTGTGTACGACCCAGGCAATCACATATCGTAAATCATTGTATGGTCAAAATCGTATTGTATTGACTCAGAATTGGCAAAATCGTATCGTATTGAATCCGAATTGTATAATTATTTGTATATTTGTTGACAATGTTTGTGTACAATCGCATTTTATGCCAAATACAATCTCAGTTTCGATTTTATTCCATACAGTCGCTTCAAATAATGAAATGTGTTAAATATAATCGGTAGAATCGCACAGAATCGCAAAGAATCGTAAAAAACCATAAATTCTTAGTGTCAAGCTGCAAGATAGTTAGCATCGTATGTATGATTTCTTTGAATCGAGGAAATCGACACGTCACAACGCATATGAATCTTCTAAATCGAGCTTGCTACCTAAAGGTATGCTCAAAATCAGCGAAATCGTGTAAAACTAAAACAATATTGTATATTGATCGTTTGCGTCACACTTGCGTCGTATACCAATCGAACAAAATCGAAGAAATCGTATATTCATTTCTACAGTCGCATATGATTGATAGTTCACTTTTAGCAGTGGAATTTTGATCTCTGAAATCGTAAAAAATTTTGTTAACAGTTTTGTGTGAAAAGGAAAAGTTTCTATTCATCACAAATTAGTTTGTTTTTACTTTGTTGTGAAATGTGAAATGATGTGAAATCCGAGCCTCTTCCTCGTCATTACTATTGATACCACTCAATGCGCAAACACTAACTGTTTTTTTTTTTATTTCAAAATCTTGAGTTGTAAAAAGATTATGCATTATCGTATTTAGACGGAGAAAATTGTTAAATATGTTGCATGGAATCGCTGTAATCGATTATATGTTTCTATATTGCCTCCACTTTAGTATTATGTAGTATGTACCTGTGCGGCTAATTCATTTGCCATTTCAATATAGCAACCAAATTGCTGGCTGGAGATCCCATACAGGCATCCTTGCGAGACACCGATCTTTGCGTTCGTCCAAGTAGTGCCGCGTAGTGTTTCTACAGCCTCCCCTGCCTCCCCCTTTGCTTCGGGGCCAGGGGCAACGGCCCACTACCGTTCAGGTCATTTACTGAAAATTTGGATCATTTGATCACCCTGACGATAAATATCTGCTTCAGGACTTCTGACCGTATTATAAAGTACGGCCCCACATGGGTAGGCTCGGAAGACTAAATGGCTACCGAGTCTAATTGCCAAGGACGCTCCTGTCGTAACGAAAGATGCTTGAATAAAAATCACATCTGATCGCTACTACAACAGTTACTAAACTGAATTCGTTCAGCTAACACCAAGTTTACGAACCCTCCTATCGCACACATGCGATTCCATCTCCGAACTTTCCTCCATCTCTTTCACTCTAACACAGACATCTCTGCGACACGACGGCTCTGTAAAGGTGCCGCTCAAGGTTTTTATATAATGGAAGGTTAAGCAGGACGTTTAGTTTGTGGAGAAAAGCAGAGGAAGCCAAATTTCAAAGGAATTTGCTGAGGGGGGGTGTTTCAGAATTTCTCACGGTGAAAAAATAATGGCTGCTCAGCCAGTTTTGACATCTAAGACTACCTTAGAATATGTAAATACCTTGGTGCCGCTCTCGCTTTGAACCGACAAACATCTTAATAAGTTATTGCGACATTTGCACCCATTTAGACTCGGCCGAAATTCATTATCATCACAGTCGAATTTCGCACACGACTTCGCAGCGGCTGGCATGCACAAGTTCGGTTGAGTTCAAGACAGGGACGTCGGATGCACAACAGGTAAACAAAATAAGTTTGATTAGTGTGAAATTTCGCTGGGAAATGATGATTCAGTGTATTCTCAAATTATCACAGTAGTCTAAACATTAATGAGAAACCCAATATCACTCCTTTTTGCCTTTCTCGTACACTAAGTGTACTGGAAAGGCTATATGTTCACTCCAAAAACGACTTTTTGATAGAAGGCCCGGAGGGTCAAATCACATATACCAATCGACTCAGCTCGACGAATTGAGGTGATGTCTGTGTGTGTGTATGTGTGTGTGTGTATGTGTGTATGTGTGTATGTGTACAAAAAAAACTCACATCACTTTTTGGCATTAAACCTCATCCGATTTTAATGACCGACGGTTCATTCGACGCGGAATCTGGTCCAATTGTTTCCTATTGAAAATGGTTCGGATCGGTTCAGCCGTTCCGGAGATATGGCCATTTAGGTGTTCCGGAACGGTACCCCAGGAAAGGACCAGATATGAAAATGCATCAAACCTATGCATGCGACACATCAAACCACGGCATTTTCGATAACCTGATGAGCGGGAAGCAGAAAAATAGTCTAAGACCACATCTGAACCGGTAGTGTTCCGGAACCGGTTCCGGGTGTCCCGCCGGAAGTGGCAAATATCAAAGTGAACCAAACCCATGCATGAGACACATCAAACCACGACATTTTCGATAACCTGATGAGCGGTAAGCAGGAAAATAGTCTCAGATCATATCTGAACCGGTAGTGTTCCCGAACCGGTTCTGGGCGTCCCGCTGGAAGTGGCCAAATATACAATTGTACCAAACCCATGCAAGCGACACATCAAACCACGGCATTTTAGATGACCTGATGGGCAATGAGCAGAAAAATCATCTCAGACCATATCTGAACCGGTATCTGAACCCATGCATGAGACACATCAAACCACGGCATTTTCGATAAGCTGATGAGCGGTAAGCAGGAAAATAGTCTCAGATCATATCTGAACCGATAGTGTTCCGAAACCGGTTCTAGGCGTCCCGCTGGAACTGGCCAAATATACAATTGAACCAAACCCATGCATGCGGCACATCAAACCACCGCATTTTCGATGACCTGATGGATAATGAGCAGGAAAATCATCTCAGACCATATCTGAACCAGTAGTGTTCCGGAACCCGTTCCGGGGTTCCCGCCGAAGTGGTTAAATCTGAAAGAGAAACAAACCCGTACATGCGAATGTAAAAGTAAACCAAATCCAGGTATGTGACACATCAAATCGTGGATTTTGCGATAACCTGATGAACAGTTAGCTAGAAAATAGCCTTAAGTCACACTAAAGACAACTGGTAGTGTTCCGGAATTGGTTGCGAGAGTCCCGTCGAAATTGTCAAACCCAGCATGTGACACCTTCAATTTGCAGCGTTTTTGGTTAACCGATGAGCAGTTAACAAGACAATAATGTTAGACCATATTTGGTTCAGCCGGTAGGTACCCGGAATCAGATCCGAAATCCGAATCCGGTCAGGCTAAGGCCGGGGTGGCCTCTGCTGTACATAGTAGCCGCCTCCATTCCACTCGGTCCATGGCTGTTTGTCTCCAGTTCCGCCCTCTGCGTAGGGTTCGCAGATCGTCCTCCACTTGGTCGACCCACCTAGCTCGCTGCGCTCCACGTCTTCTTGTACCGGTCGGATGACTCTCGAGAACCATTTTAGTCGGGTTGCTATCCGACATCCTGATGACGTGACCCGCCCACCGTAGCCTCCCGATTTTCGCGGTATGGACAATGGTTGGTTCTCCCAGCAGCTGATGCAGCTCGTGGTTCATTCGCCTTCTCCAAGTCCCGTCTTCCATCTGCACTCCGCCGTAGATGGTACGCAACACCTTCCGTTCGAAAACTCCAAGGGCGCGTTGGTCCTCTGCACGTAGGGACCCGGAATCAGATACGGGTAGTAAATTGTAAAATTTAACCAAACCCATGGATACGGTACATCAAATCACGACCAATCTTGTAAACATTCGGCACTTTTTACTACCTTCATTTCGTTGCCGCAGTCGGGTGTCAGTCGGCTTTGTTACATTCGTGCGCTATCGTTACCTCTTACCTACACACAACACGAGCAGTAGAACGAAGATCAATAAACATAAGAAAGGGTCAAATCAAAGTCATCTGACACGATGACATGTGTCTAATTCTAGCTTTACGCATAGATTTTCTGCCAAATCCGATTATGAATGTTAATATTAGTTTATTATTGCATGTTGCATTAAATACGACACACAGATGGGCAACATAGCTCTTATTATGGAAGAAGACAGGAATAACAAAAGCCGAACCGTCTCCCGAAGCCGCTATCGTGGTGAAGTGCATTCGTTTGACATTTTTGTTTCGAACAGTAGTTTGATTGCTTGTGTTGCGAATGTCGGAGACAAAGGAGGCCGAATATCGACGAAAAGGTTCAAATGAAAGTGATCTCTAACAAGACTGATCACGACTTATCGACAACCTGATGGAAAAATAGGGTCAGACCACATTAGAATCCCGGTAGTGTTGCGGGTTCAGCTGTGGCTTCGAAAGTGGTTAGAAGTAAAAGTGAAGCAAACCCATTCATGCGATATATCAAATCGCGGTGATTAGGTAAAGGTGAATAAATAGCAATAAAATATTCTCAGACCATAATTGGGACAACCGGTAGTGTCATGGTCCATGACTCATGGAATCAGATCCGGCTATCCCACCGGAAATTACCAAATATAAAAATGAACCAAACCCATACATACGACACATCAGATCGCAGATTTTTTTTGATAATGTAATGAACGGTTAGCAAGAAAATAGCCTTAGATCACATTAGAGACTAGCTGTTGTGTAGCAGAACCAACGTTCATGTGAAAAATTAAATCGTGGCTTTGTTTAATGGTCTGATAAACATTAGGTATGATCATCAGTGACGAATAGGTCTAAGTTCTCATATATGAGAACAAAATATAGACAAAACTAAAGCGATCTCATCAAATCGTTCCATTTCAGATTCCTAAGGTGTAAATTTATAGCAGGATGGGTCAACGTTGAATGAAAAAAAAAAAGAATTTGATCGCGTCAACAGAAGATGGTGGCTGTTTTAAGGAATTTTGAGCTCTAAAACTATGTAAAATAAGTGTATTTGGTATGGGAAATATGTTCGGAGTCCACCAGAGTATCCAAGATAGTGGTCCAAAGTCCAAGATAATGACCCAGTATTCAAGTTAGTGCCTATTTTATAGGATTTTTAATTCTTGCATTATGGGCATATTTTGTATGAAAATATGTCCAGAATTCAAAATTTGTAATCAGAAAACCCAAGATGTGCGCTGTTTTACAAGGTCTGCAATATGACTATAGTTTGAATGGGGAAGAATGCCGGTCTTCGTCGAAAACTGGTAACCAGAAAATCATAAACGACATGCCAAAATTCAATACGGCGACTATTTTATGTAATTTTAGATGCAGAGTCCAAAAATGAATACCAGAACATCCAAGAGGGTGTCTCAATGTTCAAGATGGCGGTTAGTTTAGTTGGGGTAGATATCCGGAGTTATAAAATGATGACCGGAAAATCTAAAATGACGTTTCAAAATTTTGCGGCTTCATGACACTTGTTTGGTTTGAGTTTTGGATCGTTGTCTTATATTTTCTGAATATTGGATGATATGCTAATATCAAATGTACCCATATTGAGTAGATTTAGCCAGCAGTTTTCATTTTGTATTTATGTCAATGTCGTCAACATGCCGCTCGAGTTTTGTTGAAAGGATATTTTAAAGCACGAGAAAGGCACCATCACCGCTAGGTGGATTAATTAGGGTTTATCGTTTACATGCTGGTTCGGTTAGGGGAGGGGGTGTTCCAAACAAAATCGGTATGATGTGCGTTACACACATAAGAAATCTTATCACTTCATATTTTATTCCTACCACATCCACTACAGTTTTACCGAGATGGACTAGCCTAGGGCTAAAAATCTCGTTAATACAGATAAAAAAAAAATCCACTTCAGCCCCGTCGTCCGATTCCGGACGAATCCTTCCGGTCCCCGACCCTAAATACCCGGGCTCTCTCGGCACAGTCGCCGATACCGTTTATGAGAGAAGATGCCTGCATTCGCCGACGACCGCCAGCAAAGCCGATGGCACGATCCGATGAGTATCCGAAACTAGACGTGTGCGCCGCCGCGCCGCGCCGCTGTCGCCGACGATTTTTCCACGCCGCCGCCGCCGCCAGTTGAATTGGCCCGGCGCGCCGCTGTTCATATTTTTCCACGCCGCCGAACAAAATTTCCCACGCCGATGAGAAAACGACAAAGATTTTTTCGCCAACAGTTTTCAAATCACCAATTTAAACGTGATAGCAATTTTTAATCAGGTTCTATTGTTTTTTTTTTCTTCTGCTTTTTCTTCTGCATATTAGGTGTATTTTTCTGAAGTTCTTCTTGTCTATCTTTCGTAACATTTTTATATGATTCACTTAAGTGATTTCTAACAGCAATACTTTGAAGATCCTCACTTATTCTATTTTAAATACAGAGCCAGTCTCTTTTGTAAACCATACGAATTATAAACAAAATTCTTGGCGGTGATCTAATTAGGTTCACAAACACATCCTCCATCCTTCTACATATTCTTTGTTTATCTCTTGGAAGATTTTCATGGCAATTTACGAATGCCATTCTTGAAGGCATATATTCCATGCAATCATCAGAAATTACTTAAGAGGGCCCTCCAGAAATTTCACCATGAGTTCTTCTAAAAAAACTCCATGCTTAAGAAACTCCCCCATGGATTATTTCAGAAATTTCTCCAGGGATTCATTCAGAAAATCACCCATGAATTCTAAGAGCGTTTTATAATCTAATGTTCCTTCAGAAACATTTTTTAAACATGTTTGAAGTTTCTCCATAAATTTTCCAAAGAATTTATATGAAGAACCTTCTTAAATGGCGCCATTGATTTATTAGAAATTCCATAGATAAGATCACGCAAAAATGTCCATTTTCAACACCACCTCCCCCGCTCCCCTCCCCTTTCCCTTCATTAGCACACTTTTTGCATAGGGCTCCTTTGAAATTATCACATTCTTCGGAACTCCTCGCTTCTCAAAGCGTAAGTAACTTATTAACGTTCGTCCTTCAGAAATAACTCCAGAAAATATATTTACACAGTAAACCCAGGGTACTTTCAGGAATTCCTCCATCGGATACTCCGAAAATTCTTTTAGGGCTTCTTCAATAAATTTCTTTATGGAGTGTCTCTTGGACATTCTTCAGAAGTTCTTCCATGATTTTGATTATATTATTCCAGTAGATATTCTTGTAGTGATTTCTGAAAAAATTCATATAGTTCATGACAGTGAATCAAAATTCAACCATCGCGCAACAATAATGACAATGTCGCAACCTATATTTGTTGCGACAAAACAACACATGCGACATAAGTTTGTCCCAACTTGAAAAAAATGGGATCAAAATCGTACACCACGAGTAGCCTAGCATTGCGATTTTCGAACGGTGACTTCGAGTCGGTAAACACTGCAACTCTGATGAAGATCTATCATCAAACAGTTTCGACTTTGGGTTACTAATGATTGATTATTCACAAGTTGAAAAGTACGCAACAAATTCAGCTTCCGTTTTGTCTGCAACAAAAAATTTCGAGATCATGTCATTATCTGTTACCAGTAGGGATAAAGAGTTATTGTCGCACCTTCTTTGTTGCTTGTTTTGTGCCTCTTTTGTCTGACAATTCTCTTCACTGGTTCATGAGTTACTCCGGGTATTCCTTCACGTATTTCACCAGTGATTCCTCCTGAAATTCTTTCAAGGATATCACTAAGATTATTTAAGAAATTAAGAAATATCTTCAATAAAAATTCGTAGAAAGTTTTACATACATTCCTTTGGAAATTTCTGGGAACCTTTGCAGAAGTTAGAGTATTTCTCCACACATTCTTCCAGAGGTTCTTTTAAAACTATGTTCATGAATTCTTTCGGAAATTCTTTCCTAACATCCTCCATGAATTCTGTTAAAAGATTTGTCTTGAAATTTTTCCAAATATTTATTTATAAATCCTTGTAGGAATTCCACCAAGGGTTTCTGAGGGAGAGTTTCCAGAAATTTCTTTAGCAACTCTTTCTAAAATTATTTCAGAAAACTTCTTGGGATTCTTTCACATAATCTTCAGGAATTATATAAACAATTTATTCAAAAATTCCTCCAAAGATTCATTCAGGAGTTCCTCCATTATGCCACAAAAGTTCAGCCTATTGGACGTAGTGGCTTAATTTCCCCAACAGGGGAGGAAAAAAATGGATTCCATTTCTATATATAGCCTATACAGGGTGTTTGTTTCCGGACTTTAAATAATTTGAGGGCAGATAGGTCTTAATGAGATATGAAAAAGTGCCCAAGGAACATGGGGTCGCAAATCACTGCTAAGTGAGTTATTCAAAATTCTATGATTTTTAACATGCAAAACTTCAAAAAATTGTATCTCAGCTATCTTTGATCAAAATCTCAATCTTTTTGCATGAATTGAAAGCCTGAACCATTGTGCTGTTATGCTTCTTGGACAAAAACTCGATCTAAAGTGATTGACATGCTTAAATTTTGGAAAGTTTGCGGCAAAAGCCGAAAAAAATGCTCTTTTTTTAGGTATTTTTGTTGTTATTTAATGAAAACACGTAGTAAAGTAGAAAAGTGATATTCTACAAAAGATTGTTTATGTTGTTTTCTACCAAACTCTCTTTGAGACCAACATTGAATTTTTTGTAGTTTGGCCACAATAATTAATTCAAAGTTAGGTAAGAAACTCATCGAATTGCGAAAAACATCGCCCCGATTTCATTCAACCGTGCTTTGGCAGCACTTCCCGTTCGTGTGCCTGCTGTTTACTCTCCCAACAGCAGGCAAGAGAAACTATTGCAACGCACATGAATAGCCAAACACTGCCACACAACCAACCAACTCGTCCTGATTGGTGTTATGTTTAGTCGTGCATAACAAACATTGCACCAATCTGGGCGAGTTGGTCGTTCGGGTGGAGAGCCGGAGAAGTTTGTAGCCACGACCATGCCTCTGTTATTGTTGATGTGAGGAGTGCGCACGGTTTAAAGCGGCGCATCGAATTTCCGCTATGGCGGAAAGCAATGCGGAGGTTGCGTGCGAGAGGACGCGCGCAAGATTTTTAAAACATTGATATGCTAGTAGCGATACTAATGTTGGTCGCCGAGAGCAAGACGAGCTGCGTGGTGTTTAAATTCCTTTGCCGAGTTGGGTTTCCTTGCACTCGCTCTCTAAAATAAAAGCTCTCATTTTTGAGTAGCGCCCATGCCGCACAGGGACTGTGTTGGAAACACACATTTTTTTAAATTGCTCGCACGCTCACATTTTTGCAAAATATCAATATTTTTCGGTATTTGAAGGTGGTTTATAAACCCAGTGAGGTTGCCATGTCGAAATTATTGCAAAATACATGCTCATATGAGCGTACGAGCAATTTAAAAAAAAAATGTGTGTTTCGAACACAGTCATGTGCGGCATGGATGTTTACTAAAAATGTGCAGGCCGAACACATTTTTGAGCGGAGCCGTTTTTGCGTGCGCAGTCAATCTGCGGTGCTATTCAGATGGGGTGGGGTTATGCTGACGAAGTCAGATATTATTTTATTGATTTTAAATAAGTAATTCAATAAATAATGCCATAATAAATTACAACATTAATGTATGCTAATATGCTAAATAAGCTGTGATTAATCTTTTTTCTGGCATTACGTGCCATCGGGTACACAGTCTGTTCTGTACTATTTAAGGTATGAATGGGTGATATTAAGGTGGATTATTGCGGAAAGTTGGGGTTTTTAAATGAATATTTGAGAACTTTAGAAGATATTGGGGGCATTGTGAGGGAAGTTGGGTCCTTTAAATAAGTGTTCGGTAATTTTAGGTGATATTGGAGGGCATTCTGAGGGAAGTCGGTTCCTCCCAATAAGTGTTCGGTAATTTTAGGTGATATTGGGAGACATTCTAAGGGTAGCTGGGTCCTCCCAATAAGTGTTCGGTAATTTTAGGTGATATTGGGAGACATTCTACGGGAAGTTGGGTCCTTTAAATAAGTGTTCGGTAATTTTAGGTGATATTGGAGGGCATTCTGAGGGAAGTCGGTTCCTCCCAATAAGTGTTCGGTAATTTTAGGTGATATTGGGAGACATTCTAAGGGTAGCTGGGTCCTCCCAATAAGTGTTCGGTAATTTTAGGTGATATTGGGAGACATTCTACGGGAAGTTGGGTCCTTTAAATAAGTGTTCGGTAATTTTAGGTGATATTGGAGGGCATTCTGAGGGAAGTCGGTTCCTCCCAATAAGTGTTCGGTAATTTTAGGTGATATTGGGAGACATTCTAAGGGTAGCTGGGTCCTCCCAATAAGTGTTTGGTAATTTTAGGTGATATTGGAGGGCATTCTGAGGGAAGTCGGTTCCTCCCAATAAGTGTTCGGTAATTTTAGGTGATATTGGGAGACATTCTAAAGGAAGCTGGCTCCTCCCAATAAGTGTTCGGTAATTTTAGGTGATATTGGGAGACATTCTACGGGAAGTTGGGTCCTTTAAATAAGTGTTCGGTAATTTTAGGTGATATTGGAGGGCATTCTGAGGGAAGTCGGTTCCTCCCAATAAGTGTTCGGTAATTTTAGGTGATATTGGGAGACATTCTAAAGGAAGCTGGGTCCTCCCAATAAGTGTTCGGTAATTTTAGGTGATATTGGGAGACATTCTACGGGAAGTTGGGTCCTTTAAATAAGTGTTCGGTAATTTTAGGTGATATTGGAGGGCATTCTGAGGGAAGTCGGTTCCTCCCAATAAGTGTTCGGTAATTTTAGGTGATATTGGGAGACATTCTAAGGGTAGCTGGGTCCTCCCAATAAGTGTTCGGTAATTTTAGGTGATATTGGGAGACATTCTACGGGAAGTTGGGTCCTTTAAATAAGTGTTCGGTAATTTTAGGTGATATTGGAGGGCATTCTGAGGGAAGTCGGTTCCTCCCAATAAGTGTTCGGTAATTTTAGGTGATATTGGGAGACATTCTACGGGAAGTTGGGTCCTTTAAATAAGTGTTCGGTAATTTTAGGTGATATTGGAGGGCATTCTGAGGAAAGTCGGTTCCTCCCAATAAGTGTTCGGTAATTTTAGGTGATATTGGGAGACATTCTAAAGGAAGCTGGCTCCTCCCAATAAGTGTTCGGTAATTTTAGGTGATATTGGGAGACATTCTACGGGAAGTTGGGTCCTTTAAATAAGTGTTCGGTAATTTTAGGTGATATTGGAGGGCATTCTGAGGGAAGTCGGTTCCTCCCAATAAGTGTTCGGTAATTTTAGGTGATATTGGGAGACATTCTAAGGGAAGCTGGGTCCACCCAATAAGTGTTCGGTAATTTTAGGTGATATTGGGAGACATTCTACGGGAAGTTGGGTCCTTTAAATAAGTGTTCGGTAATTTTAGGTGATATTGGAGGGCATTCTGAGGGAAGTCGGTTCCTCCCAATAAGTGTTCGGTAATTTAAGGTGATATTGGGAGACATTCTACGGGAAGTTGGGTCCTTTAAATAAGTGTTCGGTAATTTTAGGTGATATTGGAGGGCATTCTGAGGGAAGTCGGTTCCTCCCAATAAGTGTTCGGTAACTTTAGGTGATATTGGGAGACATTCTAAGGGTAGCTGGGTCCTCCCAATAAGTGTTTGGTAATTTTAGGTGATATTGGAGGGCATTCTGAGGGAAGTCGGTTCCTCCCAATAAGTGTTCGGTAATTTTAGGTGATATTGGGAGACATTCTAAGGGTAGCTGGGTCCTCCCAATAAGTGTTTGGTAATTTAAGGTGATATTGGAGGGCATTCTGAGGGAAGTCGGTTCCTCCCAATAAGTGTTCGGTAATTTTAGGTGATATTGGGAGACATTCTAAAGGAAGCTGGGTCCTTCCAATAAGTGTTCGGTAATTTTAGGTGATATTGGGAGACATTCTAAGGGTAGCTGGGTCCTCCCAATAAGTGTTTGGTAATTTTAGGTGATATTGGGAGACATTCTAAAGGAAGCTGGGTCCTTCCAATAAGTGTTCGGTAATTTTAGGTGATATTGGGAGACATTCTAAGGGTAGCTGGGTCCTCCCAATAAGTGTTCGGTAATTTTAGGTGATATTGGGAGACATTCTAAAGGAAGCTGGCTCCTCCCAATAAGTGTTCGGTAATTTTAGGTGATATTGGGAGACATTCTACGGGAAGTTGGGTCCTTTAAATAAGTGTTCGGTAATTTTAGGTGATATTGGAGGGCATTCTGAGGGAAGTCGGTTCCTCCCAATAAGTGTTCGGTAATTTTAGGTGATATTGGGAGACATTCTAAAGGAAGCTGGGTCCTCCCAATAAGTGTTCGGTAATTTTAGGTGATATTGGGAGACATTCTACGGGAAGTTGGGTCCTTTAAATAAGTGTTCGGTAATTTTAGGTGATATTGGAGGGCATTCTGAGGGAAGTCGGTTCCTCCCAATAAGTGTTCGGTAATTTTAGGTGATATTGGGAGACATTCTAAGGGTAGCTGGGTCCTCCCAATAAGTGTTCGGTAATTTTAGGTGATATTGGGAGACATTCTACGGGAAGTTGGGTCCTTTAAATAAGTGTTCGGTAATTTTAGGTGATATTGGAGGGCATTCTGAGGGAAGTCGGTTCCTCCCAATAAGTGTTCGGTAATTTTAGGTGATATTGGGAGACATTCTACGGGAAGTTGGGTCCTTTAAATAAGTGTTCGGTAATTTTAGGTGATATTGGAGGGCATTCTGAGGAAAGTCGGTTCCTCCCAATAAGTGTTCGGTAATTTTAGGTGATATTGGGAGACATTCTAAAGGAAGCTGGCTCCTCCCAATAAGTGTTCGGTAATTTTAGGTGATATTGGGAGACATTCTACGGGAAGTTGGGTCCTTTAAATAAGTGTTCGGTAATTTTAGGTGATATTGGAGGGCATTCTGAGGGAAGTCGGTTCCTCCCAATAAGTGTTCGGTAATTTTAGGTGATATTGGGAGACATTCTACGGGAAGTTGGGTCCTTTAAATAAGTGTTCGGTAATTTTAGGTGATATTGGAGGGCATTCTGAGGGAAGTCGGTTCCTCCCAATAAGTGTTCGGTAATTTTAGGTGATATTGGGAGACATTCTAAGGGTAGCTGGGTCCTCCCAATAAGTGTTTGGTAATTTTAGGTGATATTGGAGGGCATTCTGAGGGAAGTCGGTTCCTCCCAATAAGTGTTCGGTAATTTTAGGTGATATTGGGAGACATTCTAAAGGAAGCTGGGTCCTCCCAATAAGTGTTCGGTAATTTTAGGTGATATTGGGAGACATTCTAAGGGTAGCTGGGTCCTCCCAATAAGTGTTTGGTAATTTTAGGTGATATTGGAGGGCATTCTGAGGGAAGTCGGTTCCTCCCAATAAGTGTTCGGTAATTTTAGGTGATATTGGGAGACATTCTAAAGGAAGCTGGGTCCTCCCAATAAGTGTTCGGTAATTTTAGGTGATATTGGGAGACATTCTACGGGAAGTTGGGTCCTTTAAATAAGTGTTCGGTAATTTTAGGTGATATTGGAGGGCATTCTGAGGGAAGTCGGTTCCTCCCAATAAGTGTTCGGTAATTTTAGGTGATATTGGGAGACATTCTAAAGGTAGCTGGGTCCTCCCAATAAGTGTTTGGTAATTTTAGGTGATATTGGAGGGCATTCTGAGGGAAGTCGGTTCCTCCCAATAAGTGTTCGGTAATTTTAGGTGATATTGGGAGACATTCTAAAGGAAGCTGGGTCCTCCCAATAAGTGTTCGGTAATTTTAGGTGATATTGGGAGACATTCTAAGGGAAGCTGGGTCCACCCAATAAGTGTTCGGTAATTTTAGGTGATATTGGGAGACATTCTACGGGAAGTTGGGTCCTTTAAATAAGTGTTCGGTAATTTTAGGTGATATTGGAGGGCATTCTGAGGGAAGTCGGTTCCTCCCAATAAGTGTTCGGTAATTTAAGGTGATATTGGGAGACATTCTACGGGAAGTTGGGTCCTTTAAATAAGTGTTCGGTAATTTTAGGTGATATTGGAGGGCATTCTGAGGGAAGTCGGTTCCTCCCAATAAGTGTTCGGTAATTTTAGGTGATATTGGGAGACATTCTAAGGGTAGCTGGGTCCTCCCAATAAGTGTTTGGTAATTTTAGGTGATATTGGAGGGCATTCTGAGGGAAGTCGGTTCCTCCCAATAAGTGTTCGGTAATTTTAGGTGATATTGGGAGACATTCTAAGGGTAGCTGGGTCCTCCCAATAAGTGTTTGGTAATTTAAGGTGATATTGGAGGGCATTCTGAGGGAAGTCGGTTCCTCCCAATAAGTGTTCGGTAATTTTAGGTGATATTGGGAGACATTCTAAAGGAAGCTGGGTCCTTCCAATAAGTGTTCGGTAATTTTAGGTGATATTGGGAGACATTCTAAGGGTAGCTGGGTCCTCCCAATAAGTGTTTGGTAATTTTAGGTGATATTGGGAGACATTCTAAAGGAAGCTGGGTCCTTCCAATAAGTGTTCGGTAATTTTAGGTGATATTGGGAGACATTCTAAGGGTAGCTGGGTCCTCCCAATAAGTGTTCGGTAATTTTAGGTGATATTGGGAGACATTCTAAAGGAAGCTGGGTCCTCCCAATAAGTGTTCGGTAATTTTAGGTGATATTGGGAGACATTCTACGGGAAGTTGGGTCCTTTAAATAAGTGTTCGGTAATTTTAGGTGATATTGGAGGGCATTCTGAGGAAAGTCGGTTCCTCCCAATAAGTGTTCGGTAATTTTAGGTGATATTGGGGACATTCTAAAGGAGCTGGGTCCTCCCAATAAGTGTTCGGTAATTTTAGGTGATATTGGGAGACATTCTACGGGAAGTTGGGTCCTTTAAATAAGTGTTCGGTAATTTTAGGTGATATTGGAGGGCATTCTGAGGGAAGTCGGTTCCTCCCAATAAGTGTTCGGTAATTTTAGGTGATATTGGGAGACATTCTAAAGGTAGCTGGGTCCTCCCAATAAGTGTTTGGTAATTTTAGGTGATATTGGAGGGCATTCTGAGGGAAGTCGGTTCCTCCCAATAAGTGTTCGGTAATTTTAGGTGATATTGGGAGACATTCTAAAGGAAGCTGGGTCCTCCCAATAAGTGTTTGGTAATTTTAGGTGATATTGGAGGGCATTCTGAGGGAAGTCGGTTCCTCCCAATAAGTGTTCGGTAATTTTAGGTGATATTGGGAGACATTCTACGGGAAGTTGGGTCCTTTAAATAAGTGTTCGGTAATTTTAGGTGATATTGGGAGACATTCTAAGGGTAGCTGGTCCTCCCAATAAGTGTTCGGTAATTTTAGGTGATATTGGGAGACATTCTACGGGAAGTTGGGTCCTTTAAATAAGTGTTCGGTAATTTTAAGTGATATTGGAGGGCATTCTGAGGGAAGTCGGTTCCTCCCAATAAGTGTTCGGTAATTTTAGGTGATATTGGGAGACATTCTACGGGAAGTTGGGTCCTTTAAATAAGTGTTCGGTAATTTTAAGTGATATTGGAGGGCATTCTGAGGGAAGTCGGTTCCTCCCAATAAGTGTTCGGTAATTTTAGGTGATATTGGGAGACATTCTAAAGGTAGCTGGGTCCTCCCAATAAGTGTTTGGTAATTTTAGGTGATATTGGAGGGCATTCTGAGGGAAGTCGGTTCCTCCCAATAAGTGTTCGGTAATTTTAGGTGATATTGGGAGACATTCTAAAGGAAGCTGGGTCCTCCCAATAAGTGTTCGGTAATTTTAGGTGATATTGGGAGACATTCTAAGGGAAGCTGGGTCCACCCAATAAGTGTTCGGTAATTTTAGGTGATATTGGGAGACATTCTAAAGGAAGCTGGGTCCTCCCAATAAGTGTTCGGTAATTTTAGGTGATATTGGGAGACATTCTAAGGGAAGCTGGGTCCACCCAATAAGTGTTCGGTAATTTTAGGTGATATTGGGAGACATTCTACGGAAAGTTGGGTCCTTTAAATAAGTGTTCGGTAATTCTAGGTGATATTGGAGGGCATTCTGAGGGAAGTCGGTTCCTCCCAATAAGTGTTCGGTAATTTTAGGTGATATTGGGAGACATTCTAAGGGTAGCTGGGTCCTCCCAATAAGTGTTTGGTAATTTTAGGTGATATTGGAGGGCATTCTGAGGGAAGTCGGTTCCTCCCAATAAGTGTTCGGTAATTTTAGGTGATATTGGGAGACATTCTAAAGGAAGCTGGGTCCTCCCAATAAGTGTTCGGTAATTTTAGGTGATATTGGGAGACATTCTAAGGGAAGCTGGGTCCTCCCAATAAGTGTTCGGTAATTTTAGGTGATATTGGGAGACATTCTACGGGAAGTTGGGTCCTTTAAATAAGTGTTCGGTAATTTTAGGTGATATTGGGAGACATTCTAAGGGTAGCTGGTCCTCCCAATAAGTGTTCGGTAATTTTAGGTGATATTGGGAGACATTCTACGGGAAGTTGGGTCCTTTAAATAAGTGTTCGGTAATTTTAAGTGATATTGGAGGGCATTCTGAGGGAAGTCGGTTCCTCCCAATAAGTGTTCGGTAATTTTAGGTGATATTGGGAGACATTCTACGGGAAGTTGGGTCCTTTAAATAAGTGTTCGGTAATTTTAGGTGATATTGGAGGGCATTCTGAGGGAAGTCGGTTCCTCCCAATAAGTGTTCGGTAATTTTAGGTGATATTGGGAGACATTCTAAAGGAAGCTGGGTCCTCCCAAAAAGTGTTCGGTAATTTTAGGTGATATTGGGAGACATTCTACGGGAAGTTGGGTCCTTTAAATAAGTGTTCGGTAATTTTAGGTGATATTGGAGGGCATTCTGAGGGAAGTCGGTTCCTCCCAATAAGTGTTCGGTAATTTTAGGTGATATTGGGAGACATTCTATGGGAAGCTGGGTCCTCCCAATATTTTTTCGGTATTTTTAGGTGATATTGGGAAGCATTCTTAAGGAAGTCCATTCCTCCCAATAAAAGTTCGGTGATTTTAGGTGATATTGGGAGACATTCTAAGGGAAGCTGGGTCCTCCCAATAAGTGTGTGGTAATTTTAGGTGATATTGGAGGGCAAGTCGGTTCCTCCCAATAAGTGTTCGGTAATTTCAGGTGATATTGGGGAGCATTCTGAGGGAAGTAAGTTCCTCCCAATAAGTGTTCGGTAATTTTAGGTGTTATTAGGAGGCATTCTGAAGGAAGTCGGTTCCTCCCAATAAGTGTTCGGTGATTTTAGGTGATATTGGGGATCATTCTGAGGGAAGTCGGTTCCTCCCAAGAAGTGTTCGGTAATTTTAGGTGATATTTAGGAGCATTTTAAGGGAAGTTTTGTCCTTCCAATAAATGTTCGATAATTTTAGGTGATATTGGGGAGCATTCTGAGGAATGTTGGGTCCTTCCAATAAGTGTGCGGTAATTTAGGTGATATTAAGGAGAATCCTGAGGGCAGTTGGGTCCTCCCAGTAAGTGATTGGTAAGTTTAGGTGATATTGGGGGACATTCTAAGAGAAGCTGTGTCATCCCAACAAGTGTTTGGTGATTTTAGGTGATATTGGGGGGCATTCTGAGGGAAGTCGGTTCCTCCTAATAAGTGTTCGGTAATTTTTGGTGATATTGGAGAGCATTCTGAGGGAAGTTGGGTCCTCCCAATGTGTGTTCGGTAATTTTAGGTGATATTGGGAGCATTCTTATGGAAGTTGGTTACTCCCAATAAGTGTTCGGTAATTTTTGGTGATATTGAGGGACATTCTTAGGGAAGCTGAGTCCTCCGAATAAGTGTTCGGTAATTTTAAGTGATATTAAGGAGCATCCTGAGAGAAGAATGCCTCCCAATATCACCTAAAATTACCGAACACTTATTGGGAGGACCCAGCTTCCCTTAGAATGTCTCCCAATATCACCTAAAATTACCGAACACTTATTGGGAGGAACCGACTTCCCTCAGAATGCCTTCCAATATCACCTAAAATTACCGAACACTTATTGGGAGGACCCAGCTTTCCTTAGAATGTCTCGCAATATCACCTAAAATTACCGAACACTTATTGGGAGGACCCAACTGTCTTAAGAATGCCCCCTAAAATTACCGAACACTTATTGGGAGGAACCGGCTTCCCTTAGAATGCCCCCCAATATCACCTAAAATTACCGAAAACTTATTGGGAGGGACCGACTTCTCTCAGAATGTCCCCCCATTATCACTTAAAATTACCGAACAATTATTGGGAGGAACCAACTTCCCTCAGAATGCCTCCCAATATTACCTAAATTTACCGAACACTTATTGGGAGGACCCAACTTCCCTAAGATGCCCCCTAATATCACCTAGAATTACCGTACACTTATTGGAAGGAACCGACTTCCCTCAGAATGCTCCCCAATATCACCTAAAATTACCGAACACTTATTGGGAGGAACCAAGCTTCCCTCAGAATCAGGGATGGCAAAAATACTTTTTTCTCCTTTCCGTTCATCGTTACTGGCAGTAAAATAAAAACAAAACAACGGCAGCACCAATATCATCAGAAGCCGCGCCGACGGCAGTCAAGCAGACGCTTGATGGTTTTCGCTTCCCCACGATAATATTTATGAGCAGTTATGCTGAGGCGTATGATTGCGAAAAATGTCAAATATTTTCAACTGCTAATAACTCACTTGTTTTAATACATAATTTAAATCGATTTGCACAAATAGCTAGAGCAAGGTTGCGACCATTCATTTGCAAAGATTTACATTCATTTGCTATTATCTCAGTTCAGAAGCATACTATCGAAAAACAATGTATGGATGAATTTAACCTTGTAGTTTTATCTGAAAGTTTGCCGAATAACATTGGGGTCGCAAACGTATACCAAAGTCGTGAGCGAGCTGTGAAGGCAACTCTCCACGCGGTGAATGTAAATTACATTCACGCTGTGGAGAGTTACCTTCACAGCTCGCTCACGACTTTGGTATGCGTGTGCGATCCCAATGTTATTCGGCAAACTTTCAGATAAAGCTACAAGGTTAAATTCATCCATACATTGTTTTTCGATAGCATGCTTCTGAACTGAGATAATAGCAAATGAATGTAAATCTTTGCAAATGAATGGTTGCAACCTTGAGCTAGAGCACACTTCTTGCTTTGTGATGCATATAAAGAAGTTTGTCTAGAAGCGGTTTGAAACGCAGAAAAATGCGAAAAAGGGAGAGACAGACATTTCTGTCGTCGTTGTGCTCGAGTACTGGCGCTCTCTTCGCTTCGAGGAAGAAGGCTGCAGGAAAAAAAATGTTATGACATTTATTTTTCGAACAGTTTGAGTTTGGCTGGGACTGTGATGTTCGTGTGGAAAAATGTCAAATGTACAGCCGGTAATCGTTTTTTCCAGTACATTTCTCATCCCTGCTCAGAATGCCCCCCCAATATCACCTAAAATTACCGAACACTTATTGGGAGGAACCGACTTCCCTCAGAATGCCTCCCAATATCACCTAAAATTACCGAACACTTATTGGGAGGACCCAGCTTCCCTTAGAATGTCTCCCAATATCACCTAAAATTACCGAACACTTATTGGGAGGAACCGACTTCCCTCAGAATGCCCTCAAATATCACCTAAAATTACCAAAAACTTATTGGGAGGACCCAGCTTCCCTTAGGATATCTCCCAATATCACCTAAAATTACCGAACACTTATTGGGAAGAATCGACTTCCCTCAGAATGCCTCCCAATATCACCTAAAATTACCGAACACTTATTGGGAGGAACCGACTTCACTCAAAATGCTCCCCAATATAACCGAAAATTACCGAACACTTATTGGGAGGAACCGACTTCCCTCAGAATGCCTCCCAATATCACCTAAAATTACCGAACACTTATTGGGAGGACCCAGCTTCCCTTAGAATGTCTCCCAATATCACCTAAAATTACCGAACACATATTGGGAGGAACCGACTTCCCTCAGAATGCCCTCAAATATCACCTAAAATTACCAAAAACTTATTGGGAGGACCCAGCTTCCCTTAGAATATCTTCCAATATCACCTAAAATTACCAAACACTTATTGGGAGGACCCAGCTTCCCTTAGAATGTCTCCCAATATCACCTAAAATTACCGAACACTTATTGGGAGGAATGGACTTCCTTCAGAATGCTTCCCAATATCACCTAAAATTACCGAACACTTATTGGGAGGACCCAGCTTCCCGTAGAATGTCTCCCAATATCACCTAAAATTACCGAACACTTATTGGGAGGACCCAGCTTCCAATAGAATGTCTCCCAATATCACCTAAAATTACCGAACACTTATTGGGAGGAACCGACTTCCCTCAGAATGCCCTCCAATATCACCTAAAATTACCGAACACTTATTTAAATGACCCAACTTCCCTTAGAATGTCTCCCAATATCACCTAAAATTACCGAACACTTATTGGGAGGACCCAGCTTCCCTTAGAATGTCTCCCAATATCACCTAAAATTTCCGAACACTTATTGGGAGGAACCGACTTCCCTCAGAATGCCCTCCAATATCACCTAAAATTACCAAACACTTATTGGGAGGACCCAGCTACCCTTAGAATGTCTCCCAATATCACCTAAAATTACCGAACACTTATTGGGAGGAACCGACTTCCCTCAGAATGCCCTCCAATATCACCTAAAATTACCGAACACTTATTTAAAGGACCCAACTTCCCGTAGAATGTCTCCCAATATCACCTAAAATTACCGAACACTTATTGGGAGGAACCGACTTCCCTCAGAATGCCCTCCAATATCACCTAAAATTACCGAACACTTATTTAAAGGACCCAACTTCCCGTAGAATGTCTCCCAATATCACCTAAAATTACCGAACACTTATTGGGAGGACCCAGCTACCCTTAGAATGTCTCCCAATATCACCTAAAATTACCGAACACTTATTGGGAGGAACCGACTTCCCTCAGAATGCCCTCCAATATCACCTAAAATTACCGAACACTTATTTAAAGGACCCAACTTCCCGTAGAATGTCTCCCAATATCACCTAAAATTACCGAACACTTATTGGGAGGAGCCAGCTTCCTTTAGAATGTCTCCCAATATCACCTAAAATTACCGAACACTTATTGGGAGGAACCGACTTCCCTCAGAATGCCCTCCAATATCACCTAAAATTACCAAACACTTATTGGGAGGACCCAGCTACCCTTAGAATGTCTCCCAATATCACCTAAAATTACCGAACACTTATTTAAAGGACCCAACTTCCCGTAGAATGTCTCCCAATATCACCTAAAATTACCGAACACTTATTGGGAGGACCCAGCTACCCTTAGAATGTCTCCCAATATCACCTAAAATTACCGAACACTTATTGGGAGGAACCGACTTCCCTCAGAATGCCCTCCAATATCACCTAAAATTACCGAACACTTATTTAAAGGACCCAACTTCCCGTAGAATGTCTCCCAATATCACCTAAAATTACCGAACACTTATTGGGAGGACCCAGCTTCCTTTAGAATGTCTCCCAATATCACCTAAAATTACCGAACACTTATTGGGAGGAACCGACTTCCCTCAGAATGCCCTCCAATATCACCTAAAATTACCAAACACTTATTGGGAGGACCCAGCTACCCTTAGAATGTCTCCCAATATCACCTAAAATTACCGAACACTTATTGGGAGGAACCGACTTCCCTCAGAATGCCCTCCAATATCACCTAAAATTACCGAACACTTATTTAAAGGACCCAACTTCCCGTAGAATGTCTCCCAATATCACCTAAAATTACCGAACACTTATTGGGAGGAGCCAGCTTCCTTTAGAATGTCTCCCAATATCACCTAAAATTACCGAACACTTATTGGGAGGAACCGACTTCCCTCAGAATGCCCTCCAATATCACCTAAAATTACCGAACACTTATTTAAAGGACCCAACTTCCCGTAGAATGTCTCCCAATATCACCTAAAATTACCGAACACTTATTGGGAGGACCCAGCTACCCTTAGAATGTCTCCCAATATCACCTAAAATTACCGAACACTTATTGGGAGGAACCGACTTCCCTCAGAATGCCCTCCAATATCACCTAAAATTACCGAACACTTATTTAAAGGACCCAACTTCCCGTAGAATGTCTCCCAATATCACCTAAAATTACCGAACACTTATTGGGAGGACCCAGCTTCCTTTAGAATGTCTCCCAATATCACCTAAAATTACCGAACACTTATTGGGAGGAACCGACTTCCCTCAGAATGCCCTCCAATATCACCTAAAATTACCAAACACTTATTGGGAGGACCCAGCTACCCTTAGAATGTCTCCCAATATCACCTAAAATTACCGAACACTTATTGGGAGGAACCGACTTCCCTCAGAATGCCCTCCAATATCACCTAAAATTACCGAACACTTATTTAAAGGACCCAACTTCCCTCACAATGCCCCCAATATCTTCTAAAGTTCTCAAATATTCATTTAAAAACCCCAACTTTCCGCAATAATCCACCTTAATATCACCCATTCATACCTTAAATAGTACAGAACAGACTGTGTACCCGATGGCACGTAATGCCAGAAAAAAGATTAATCACAGCTTATTTAGCATATTAGCATACATTAATGTTGTAATTTATTATGGCATTATTTATTGAATTACTTATTTAAAATCAATAAAATAATATCTGACTTCGTCAGCATAACCCCACCCCATCTGAATAGCACCGCAGATTGACTGCGCACGCAAAAACGGCTCCGCTCAAAAATGTGTTCGGCCTGCACATTTTTAGTAAACATCCATGCCGCACATGACTGTGTTCGAAACACACATTTTTTTTTTAAATTGCTCGTACGCTCATATGAGCATGTATTTTGCAATAATTTCGACATGGCAACCTCACTGGGTTTATAAACCACCTTCAAATACCGAAAAATATTGATATTTTGCAAAAATGTGAGCGTGCGAGCAATTTAAAAAAATGTGTGTTTCCAACACAGTCCCTGTGCGGCATGGGCGCTACTCAAAAATGAGAGCTTTTATTTTAGAGAGCGAGTGCAAGGAAACCCAACTCGGCAAAGGAATTTAAACACCACGCAGCTCGTCTTGCTCTCGGCGACCAACATTAGTATCGCTACTAGCATATCAATGTTTTAAAAATCTTGCGCGCGTCCTCTCGCACGCAACCTCCGCATTGCTTTCCGCCATAGCGGAAATTCGATGCGCCGCTTTAAACCGTGCGCACTCCTCACATCAACAATAACAGAGGCATGGTCGTGGCTACAAACTTCTCCGGCTCTCCACCCGAACGACCAACTCGCCCAGATTGGTGCAATGTTTGTTATGCACGACTAAACATAACACCAATCAGGACGAGTTGGTTGGTTGTGTGGCAGTGTTTGGCTATTCATGTGCGTTGCAATAGTTTCTCTTGCCTGCTGTTGGGAGAGTAAACAGCAGGCACACGAACGGGAAGTGCTGCCAAAGCACGGTTGAATGAAATCGGGGCGATGTTTTTCGCAATTCGATGAGTTTCTTACCTAACTTTGAATTAATTATTGTGGCCAAACTACAAAAAATTCAATGTTGGTCTCAAAGAGAGTTTGGTAGAAAACAACATAAACAATCTTTTGTAGAATATCACTTTTCTACTTTACTACGTGTTTTCATTAAATAACAACAAAAATACCTAAAAAAAGAGCATTTTTTTCGGCTTTTGCCGCAAACTTTCCAAAATTTAAGCATGTCAATCACTTTAGATCGAGTTTTTGTCCAAGAAGCATAACAGCACAATCAATCGAACCCCGTATGTTAAAATATAGTCGATCCTGTGTCAAATTGTTTTCTTGATTTCGCTAATCGTTTTCTACTTCTCTGTGTTCATCTCTTGTGTCCTTAAATTGTCATCGGTCCATAACCCACAGAAACATGTAACTGAACTTCTGATATTTTTTTTCTGTTGGTGTCATAACACCATCTAAGAGATAAACAAAAATACGCCAAGTTGGTCAGCTGATTGCAATAAAGAATGCTTGTCAACTATTATGTTGATGATTAACCTGGGCTTGTTAGGGGAATATCTGCAAATAAAAAGAAAAGCGAGTTAAGTACTGTTCCTTTAAATTCCACTAAGAATTTGCATCCTTTGACAGATACGTATTTCGACCTCAACTGTAAATCCCTCGACTCGAGTCAAGTACAAGACACTGAAGACGACCTTACAATTGAGGTCGAAATACGTATCTGTCAAAGGATGCAAATACTTAGTGGAATTCAAAGGAACAGTACTTAAGGCGAAACTGGATCCATTTCCTCACTTTTTGGTTTTTGATTTTTTATTAAATAACGAAGCAATATTTTCAAAATCGGTTTTCGTGCATGTGTAGAGTATGGATCAAGGTATCTCCTGAATTTTGTTCGTGGTGAAAATGTTTTTCGTTTTTACAGAAACCATTTTTGAACAAAATTTCACTAAAAAATGGTTTCTGCAAAAACGGAAAACATTTTCACCACCAAAAAAATTCAGGAGATTCATTGATCCATACTCTACATGTGCACGAAAACCGATTTTGAAAATATTGCTTCGTTATTTAATGAAAAATCAAAAACCAAAAAAATGAGAAAATGCTTCCAGTTTCGCCTTAACGCGATTTTTTTTTTATTTAACTATTATGTATTCATCCCCCTACAAATACTGGTATTCAAATTCCTTCAATTGTCCTATCGGTCCTACCTACAGGGGATACTCAAAATAACTGGGACAGGTAAAATTTTCACTTTTCAAAAAATGTTAAACTCGCTGTAACTTTTTGAATAGCGCATCAAATATTCTCAAATTTTTACAGTAAGTTCATCAACTAGTTGTGTATCAGTGGTTCAAATTTGGAAAAGATCGGGCTATTCTTCACGAAGATATAAAGATTCTTGAAAAGGGTATAATTAATCGATAGCCAACTTTGAGCTATTATATCTCCGGATTCAATGAACTGATTGCAATAAAATTTTGACCATTCATGACTTATATGATGAACTCTTAAAAACGTTTAACTTAACTTTAAATTTTTAACAATAGAAAAAGTTATAACGATTTCATTCATTTCACGATTTTTAAGTTAATTCATCAATTTCTAATATGCATCCCATTACTTTTACAATTTATTAGCGGCTATGTTGTAACTTTCCTTCAAAACACATTTATATATAAGTCATTTAGAAGGAAATTAATTGAACTATAATTTGCATCTTGAATTTTGAAACGACGTTATAATTTTCTTCCGTGTTAAGAATATTAAGTTAAGTCAAAGGTTTTTCATAGCTCATTATATAAGTCATGAATGGTCAAAATTTCATTGCATTCGGTTCATTGAATCCGGAGATATAACAGCTCAAAGTTGGCTATCGGATAATTTTACCTTTTTCTAGAATCTTTATAACTCCGTGGACAATGGTCCGATCTTCTCCAAAATTGGACTACTGATACACAACTAGTCTATCAGCACAATTAAGTGCTGCAGATCTCCTTCCCACTATTAATTCTTCGGTCGATTTTAATTGCTTTATTTAAAGAAAATATGACCAACTAACATTGTAAAAATTCTAAAAAGCGACTATGACATTAATAAATTACTAATCAAAATCAACCGAGAAACGTGGGAAATAGAGCCCAAACAACATTTTGAAGTCAGCTGGCAGTAAAAGGTTCCAAAACCTGTCACAAATCCTATAATGTTTTTATTAGGATTTGTAACGATCATCAAAACCTTATCAAATCCAACCGACTTGGAACTATTGCTTGGGAATAGACTCTATTGAGCGCCGGCAGTTCCTCCGTGTTTATCGAGCATGTCTGATGCATATGATCAGCCATACTCCATCTGCAGCAGCCGATTCGTGATGAACCGTTGGAGGCGCATTAAAGTGTTAAAAAGGTGATATGTTTCACTAAAGAATACTACATTACAATAATTAAAATGAAAATCCTTCACTTTAATACCGTCAACCCCTGCGAACTTGGCCAGGGGAGTTTTCATGAATGTAGTAAGATATTGCCTCAAACATTTTTCAATGATTTTCTTCCAGGGGTGATTTCCGTCAGGGGTTACTACACAGATATTTGCAGAAGTATTTTATGAAATTACATAAAACATAAAGGAGTTATTCTTGGAGAGTTATCTGAAAGAATTTCTACAGAAATGTTAAAAATTTCCTGATTAAATTTAATTTCATTTAATTTTGTTGAAACAATTTCAGAAAGAATCATTGAAGGAGCTCCTGAGATTCACCACAAACGTTCAGTAAATTGGACGCAGTGTTTTGATTTTGCCAACATGGTAAGGGCTGATTCAAATATGACGTCCATCATTTTTCAGGATTTTTAGACCGCCCTCCACCCTTTGCCACGCTTTTTCGTATACCTAATACATGGAGTGTCACTCTGTCTCATACCCCCCTCCCCCCTAAATGATGGACGTCATATTTAAATGATCCCTAAGAAAAAAAATGGTTTTGGAATTTCTGAATTGAACCATTTCCTAAAATGGTTTTGGAATTTCTGAATTGAATCATGAAGAAGTTTCTGGAGGAATCCTTGAAAACAATTCATCGGGAATTCGTGCAGAAATTGCAGACAAAGGTACTAAAAGAATTTCTGAATAAATCCCCTTATGAATTGTTGAAGGATGATTTCAAACAAACCCTGGAAGAACTTCTGGACAAACTTCTGGATTCTTGAAAAAAAAAATCTTGCACAATATCTGCATGATATTAGTGGATAAAACTCGCTGATACAATTTCCCTAGAAGAACTTGTGAAGTATTCATCCTGGGAAACTGGAGAATGCTGTGCAGTAATTCCAAGAAGAGATATTCTTGAGATATTCCTGGAGAAATGTCAAGAAATAAAAACTGAAGTGATTTCTTAAGGAACTCCTGGAAGAATCATTGGATGGATTTTTTAAGGGTCGCCGGAAAAAAATGCTGAAAGAATACATGAAGGAAGGTTTATATACACCGTGTCCAATAATTTCTCATACAAAATACAAAATAAGATATTCTAATTTTATTTCACATCTGTTATTTATATTTTCAAAATGAATGCATGTATTGAAGGGCCACATAATACTGATTCAATATAGCATACGGTTAAGAATAACGTTATTTTTTATTGGTTTTTAGAAGCCTAGTAGTACACTTCCGTTTTCTGAAATACGTTTGCTCCGGCACGCAAGAAAAATGTTCGAAAAGTTTTTCATTCTACGGTAGCTAAATAGAGTCCATAAATTTGAATTTTGAGTTTTTATTCCAAGTATTGTTCCAAATGGATATACTAAGGTTAAATTCAAGCAATTTTGGTGATGATATGGTAAGAAATTTCTAGGTAAGGTACACCGGGGCAAGTTGAAACGGGTGGGGCAAGATGAAACGCGAAGTTTTGAAATAGAATTCAATATAATTTGGAAAATTATCCTTCGCTCAAAGATTGTTTGAATCAAAAACTATGTGTTCCCGAGCAGAAACGGATAACTGACACATAACTACAGCATACCAAAGTCAGGTATCATACCAAGATGAGATATTGGTTGGTTAGCCTGGTATTGAAAATAACTGATTTTGGTATTGTGTAGGTATTCATAAAATATCTCAACGAGTTATTGGTTTGGTGTTGAGGACTGCTTGAGGTATTATTCAATTATAAAAAAATCACTTTTTATATGGGCATATCGCTTATTATTATTTAGGTATTGCCATACCTGGTATCATTATTCACGTGTTATGCACAGAATACACACCAGTTATTATTTTAAGTATTTTACCTCTTATGCAGGGCTACTTAATACCTCATTCAGGTTGTAGGTATTCGGTTTTCCATACCTGAGTTAGGTATTCTTCAGCTATTTTCTCCTGCTCGGGTTATGGCAATAACATTGTTTATCATCGTTAGAAAACGTCATATTAACCCACTGTTTCATCTTGCCCCACCCGTTTCAACTTGCCCCGGTGTACCTTAAGCTCAATTTGGGCTGATTTCCTTGAAAATGATCGTTATATTAAAGATAAACGTCATGAAACGTAAATTTTGAACAAAATTTACCACAATAGGGACACAAGCATGTTTTAGAAGTGAGAATAATGTGAATCAACAAGATAATATGCGGCCATGCTTCTTTAACACAACAAATTTAATTAAAACACGTACACTCCCGTTCAAAAGTTTGGGGTCACCCCCTCAAAAACATGTCATTTTTTTAGGCCCATATCTCCGCCAATTTGCGTCCGATTTCAAAACCCTAGGTTTCATTCAAAAGATAATAAGTCAAAGAAACTTTGAACATGATTTAAAAGAAACTTTTTCAAAAAATTTTGTATGTAAACTTAACCCAAAGTTGCCAAATTTTCTAAAAAATGAATATAAACTTACGGCAGTGTCGCTGGAAGTTGGGTCGACCAAATTTTAAGATGAGAGCGGTAATATGACCCATTTCCTATTAGCTTTCAACTGCTTTTTACAGAACTTAGCTAAAAAATCTAGAAAAAACGTTATTAAGAAAATTAATCCTTGATGTCATCGACCAAAAGTTTGGGGTCACCCCTCAATATGATGTATCGGCCAAAAGTTTGGGGTCACTATCGTAAAACATGGAAAAGTGATTTGTTGATATCTTTGTCATCTTTCATTCAATTTTAATTATTTTTGGCTCATTTCAAAGATAATTAACTAAATTTACGTTTGATGTCTTCAACTTAACGTATTTAACTATTTTTGTATATAAAAATGTTATGTAAAGTTAGCACATTTTACCACGCTTCAAAAAATGAGGCAACTTTACGTTAAGTTTTAGTATGTAAATTTCAACAAATATGTGTGGTTCAATGTCTATGCAGTAAGTATCATTCATTTTGTTTCAAATAAGCCAAGAAGAATTAAAATTGAATGAAAGATGACAAACATATCAACAAATCACTTTTCCATGTTTTACGATAGTGACCCCAAACTTTTGGCCGATACAGCATTTTGAGGAGTGACCCCAAACTTTTGGTCAATGACATCAAGGATTAATTCACTTAATAACTTTTTTTTCTAGATTTTTTAGCTAAGTTCTGTAAAAAGCAATTGAAAGCTAATAGAAAATGGGTCATATTACCGCTCTCATCTTAAAATTTGGTCGACCCAACTTCCAGCGACACTGCCGTAAGTTTATATCCATTTTTTAGAAAATTTGGCAACTTTGGGTTAAGTTTACATACAAAATTTTTTGAAAAAGTTTCTTTTAAATCATGTTCAAAGTTTCTTTGACTTATTATCTTTTGAATGAAACCTAGGGTTTTGAAATCGGACGCAAATTGGCGGAGATATGGGCCTAAAAAAATGACATGTTTTTAAGGGGGTGACCCCAAACTTTTGAACGGGAGTGTAAATGGACATTTTTGTTTAATTTAAGTTTTATTTTGCACAACATAAAAGGACTTCGTACTTCACTAATACAGAGTCTCATATTTTTTCTCTTCTGGTCATAGTTGCTACTAGTAATGGTGAGCACAAAAACCTAATTTGTTTCAACTTAAAACCTTTACTCGTTAAAATGAGACGAAATACCAATGATATGACGTGCGTGCCATCTGAAATGAACTTACGGCACATAAGCGATCACCAGAGAAGGATAAAGGACAATTAATTCCAAAACATATGCTGTATTTCATCAGTGTTGTTTGGCCTTCCAATAAATAAATTTACATTGAAAATCCTAATTACAGATGCAAAATTAATTCAATTTGATTTTGTATGAGAACTTATTGGACACGGTGTAAATCTCTAGAGAAATTTGCGATCCCAAACGTGAGGAATATCTGAGGATCTTTCAGGAAGCCCCCTGGAGGAACTTTCCGAAGAATCTAAAGAGTTTTTCTGGAGGAATTCCTGAAGAAACGCATGAAAGAATCTTTCGAGGAATTCCTGAAAAGAACCCTAACAGAACTAAAAAAAAAAACAGATTTTACCATGACAGCACTGATTTAAAATGAGTTTTAGAAGAAAAAATATCCCAAGAAGAGAAGTGTGACGTTGTGAATTTTTATCGAGAGGAATCCTTTATAATTTTCCTGGTAAACATGCTCAAGGATTCTTTCTAAAATGTATAGCATAATTCTTACAAGGATAGTTTTTTATTGAAATCTCTGATATGCATACGTTTATACAAGCGTTTACACCTTTCACACAAAATAGATGGAAATTGTACGTAAGTAAAGGAAACAAAAATGATTCTGTATTATCGTTTTTTAGCATTTTACTAAAAAAAAATATGATCACGCCGATTACGCCGCCGCCGCCGCCGCCGAATAGGACGAACGGCGTGGCGCCGGCGTCGCCACCGCCGCTGCCTTAAATTACTGTAACCGCCGCCGCCAGTGAAAACTGCTTCGGCGCACACGTCTATCCGAAACCATGGACCCTATCGCCAAGCAGGCCCACTGCGAGAATCCGGCCCCACGGTAGGGCTATCGCAATCGTGCGTTGCATTACCGTGTTTCTCCAACGCCGAAGGAGCAAAGCCGTGAGTAATGAACGATTGATCCCCTCCCTTACACGCCACAAGGGCAAAATAAATGTTTGAAGAACATGAAAATTCTTGTGATTTTCATACTTTGTCATGCGTTCCTTGATCACCCAGTTGTAAGCCGATTCTGTGACCCAGCTCGAGGATTTTCTTGCTGCTACCTACTAGTTTGTCCGGGTTAGTGGTTGGCTGGCAGCTAGTTACACTATATCTGATTCAAACTGCGAATTTCACTCAGGTAGGATACTTAACAATAGACTTCATGGGTGTTCCAGGGCATTTCAGGTGCGAACCAAAGGTGAACAGAAGACAGCATCTATTCATTACGTAACGCTAAAATTTACATGTTTGACTATCTTTTCCCCTCCGTAACACTTGTATGTATGAAAATCCTATATTGTTTGTATGAGTCGTAAAGCTCCGCCGTACACCCCCCCCCCCTCCCCCTCTAACGCATAACGTAATTTGTTGATGATGACGCCAGAGATTTCAGAGATATTCCAGGGGGCTTCAGGGGGTGTTAAGGGTGTTCAAGTGGGTTTCAAAAGCATTCCAAGAGGTCTAGGGACGTTCCAGAAAGTTTCGAGGGGTTTCGGAGGCGTCCCAAGCAACATACATGTTATATAAAAGTTACGACAGCGCAAGTTATGGTTGTATAGAAGTTTATTTCACATTCTTTCAGCACAATGTCAGAATTACGTAAAATAAACTTCTATACAACCAAAACTTGCGCTGTCGTAACTCTATTATAACATGTGTGTGGTTTCAGGAAAAGGTTTCATGGGCATAACAGAGATATTCTATGGGCTGCCAGTGCTTTCAGTGGCGTTCCGAGGAGTCTCTGGAGGTTTTTGGGGCGTTCTGGGAGGTTCCATAGACGTTCTACGTGATTCTGGGGCAATTCGCAATTGTTAGAGGGGGTTTCAGAGGGATTCAGTTCCAGGGGCGTTCCAGGGATTTCAATAAGTTTCAGGATGGTTCAATGGGTTTTAAGGATCTTCAGTGTCGTTCTCGGAGTGTTGCTTTGGTTTCAGGAGGTTCCAGAAATGTTTCGTAGGTATTGAGGGCGTTCCAGCGTCCTTCTTGGAAGTTTCAGATGACTTCCAATAGTTTTCATGGAGTGTCAGGGGTGTTCCCGGATATTTCAAGCACGTTGCGATGATTTAAAGGGTTTCATGATTTTTAAAGTGTTTTATGGTTGTTCCGGCCCAAGAAACATTTTGATGGCCGATTGGTCTTGTAAAGGTTTTAAGAACCATCATAAAACCTAGTATCTTTTATTTCGGTTCAATGATGGTTCTAAGAACCTCTTCTAGTCTACTTAACTAAAACATGTTACTTGGTGGTGGACTCCGACACTTGGTAGTGGGGGGCGTTTCAATGTTTGAAGAGCGTTTAAGGGGATTCCAGGGACGTTCCAAAGGTTTTAAATGGTACATAGGCATTTCAGGGCTGTTTCATAGGCGTTCTAAATAAGTTCAACCATCGAGAAGACGAATAAAATCCGGGTACGAGTCGAATAAGCCGTGTGCTGTGCAGTTGGAACGAATTCTTGAACCACTCCACTAGACAATGATGCTGGTCTTTATATTTAACTTTATTTTCAACAAGGTCAACTCGCTATAATAGTCTGTTTGTATCAATTTTACCACTATAATAAGTTTTCTAAATCATGATTAACAGAGAAAACGAGCCAATAATAATCCGAATAAACCCAATCATGCAGAGAGATTTTCACTGTGAAGGTGGCAAATGAATGCCCCTCTGAATGAGCTTTGAAGTTGTTAAGCCCTCAGTTATGAACTAACGTCAGAGTTTATGAGCTAGACTGTTGCTTACAAATTATTCTTGCCATACTGCAGGCAGCCCAAATTCTATGTCGATAGACCCATAGAATTTTCAGTTATCGGATTATTTGATATGTGCTTGTAGTTCATCGATTGGTTTTCGGCGAGAAATCCAATCCAATTTCTCGCCGAAAACCAATCGATGAACTACAAGCACATCAAATCGCGGCGATTAAAACAATAATAACATCGATTATTTGATATGGAAATCTACTGTAAGGCATAAGCTGCGATTCATGCCTCAGTCCAATAACTTACTTTTAATTCTCAGGAATCCCACACTGTTCTCGTGCTGCGTAAAATTGCTTATTTAGAACTTCTCCACCCACCCAAGAAAGAATTCCAGCAAGTAAATTGAGCATTTGTCATCATCAGAGCGTTTTTCCTCCTTGACTTAATATAGTTCTTCTAGCAGACCGTCGCCATTCCACCCTGTTTGTGAGAGAGTGCCGACGCCGAGCTAACCGAGACTCGATTAGCATATCTAATTAAGGGGTCTGATGTGGCAAAAACCCGTACCGCAACCGTTAGTTGCCGGTTTCGTCCAAAGTAAGTGAATGGGCGTTACGGTAAGGTACCACTTAAAGTATTCCATCCCCCTGCTGGACCCCTTTTCAACCCCTACTCGTCCGTAATACCAGATAAAGTGTTGGAAGTATCGCACCGTGTGCTCTTCCGCAAAACTCTACCACTTCCGAAGAACTGACTTGGAAAATGACTGCACGCTCCACGGAGCTCTACAATTAACCGTCCGACCGAAGGAGGAGGACGACTCGTCAAGTAGCCTCACAATTGTAGCCCGAAAATAAAAATTACTGACGGATGAATGGAGGCTTGGAATGGAATGCAGTGCGGACGGAATTAGTGGTGGTGTGGCTCCTCTGATGATGTGTCCGAATCAGCATGTGACGAGTTGGGAAATAATTTCTCCTCTCGAGTGAGCACAGTTTTTGCAGCGTCATCCAAGCTCCTCCTTCTCGCCCGTTGATGCAGGTTGCGGAAATGCCAAGGTTCATGGAGCGACTACGGTGCGAAACGGGGTTTATAGCGATTGGATTTTGCATAGTGAACTCTCCATGAACTGCTAAATGGGTGCTCTTCCGTAGTAAGGTCATCGGTGTATACAGGTTGGAACCAAGTTTATAATAACATTTCATATTTAAGCCACCGTAGATTTATTGAGGATGTTATTGATTTAAACGATCTTAAATTAAAATTCTTAATACACAGCCATATTCACCAATAAAATTCTTTATTTAAACTAGAAGACAGTTCTTGGCTACGTCCACGTCCAATGGCACCCAGAAAGTTATAATTTCGCACAGAGTCGAAAGCGAAACGAACCGTCGTCGTCGTCATCGTCCTCATCGTCAGCGTCGACGACGTCCTTAATTATCCTTTTCATGTTAAATGAGTTTCAATGCAAACTCTTTCCCACTTCAACACGAACACGCCTGCAATGCAATGAAAGCAGCTTGGGGTCCTCCTGTCTGAAGGATATTCTCCGTCCAATTTTTATTCCGTTTTTTCGGTTCGTGTGAGGTAGGTACACGTTGTCAAGACCAACTAGTTTTTGTACTGTCGTCCATCCTCAGACAAGAGGCCAACTCCAAACACCAAGTCGTGTGAGACACGGGCGGTTTCGGTAGGTCCGAAACAAGAGCCAGTTAATTGCACTTTAGAGCGCCGCCAGAGAGCACGCCGTTCTAGCTGACAATGGTACGGCACCGGAACGGCATTCATTGGCATCGGGCTTCAACCTGTCCGGATTGATTGAGTGCGATAGGTAAAGCTACCATTAATTTTGTTTTGATTTGACTGTTGGAATCTGGGATTGGGAGGCACGTTGTGGACGACGAAGCTTGACTTCTTCTGGGAGCTTCCGGTCCGGGAGTGAAATTTCCCATGTTGAGGGACAAGATTAATGGCTATTCTGGAGGAACTATTGGGTTGCGGTGTGGAAAGAGGCGTCGACAGAGGCGCAGTGAATCGCTTCATTATGAAAGGGCTAAAGCAATAGCTTAATTTGTGCTGAAATAGATTCACGGAGGGTTTATTACAGTGATTGGACTGTTAGTGTATCAGTTGGGCTACGATCTATTGACGCTGTATGTACTTTGGGCTAACGTTGAGATCATGTGGACGGTAGTTACTATAACACTCGCACTGTCATGCCTCCCAAACAGTGGGAACGGTAATTTCAACTTGCTACATTCATCTAAGAATATAAAATCTTCACAAAATACGTATATGTAATACTGGAAATTAGAATTTTTGGTTCAACTTACTCTACCTCTGCTTACGTAAAAGTCGTCTCTAGTCTACTCGGTCCATGGCTGTTTGTCTCCGGCTCCGCACTCTGCGTAGGGTCCGCAGATCGTCCTCCACTTGGTCGACCCACCTAGGGCCTGTCCATAAACTACGTAGACTCTTAGGGGGGACGGGGGGGTCTGGTCAAAGTCTACGCTTCATACAAATTTCGACAATTTTGTATGAACAAAAGTCTACGAGGGGGGAGGGGGGGGGTCTCAGATGGCCGAAAAAAGTCTACGTAGTTTATGGACAGCGCCCTAGCTCGCTGCGCTCCACGTCTTCTTGTACCGGTCGGATGACTCTCGAGAACCATTTTAGTCGGGTTGCTATCCGACATCCTGATGACGTGACCCGCCCACCGTAGCCTCCCGATTTTAGCGGTATAGACGATGGTTGGTTCTCCCAGCAGCTGATGCAGCTCGTGATTCATTCGCCTTCTCCAAGTCCCGTCTTCCATCTGCACTCCGCCGTAGATGGTACGCAACACCTTCCGTTCGAAAACTCCAAGGGCGCGTTGGCCCTCTGCACGTAGGGTCCATGTTTCGTGCCCATAGAGAAAGACCGGTCTAATCAGCGTTTTGTAGATGATTAACTTCGTGTTACGGCGAACTTTATTCGATCGTAGAGTTCTGCGGAGTCCAGAGTAAGCATGATTTCCTGCCACAATGCGCCTCTGAATTTCTCTGCTAGTGTCGTTGTCGGCGGTCACCAGTGAGCCCAAGTACACGAATTCCTTAACCGCCTCGATTTCATCACCGTCGATATAAATTCGGGGTGGCAGGCGCGGTGATTTCTCCCTGGGGCCCTTTGCCATCATGTACTTTGTCTTCGACACAAAAATGACTAATCCGATTCGCCTGGCTTCACTCTTTAGTCGGATGTACGTTTCCGCCATCGTCTCAAATTTATGAGCTATAATATCAATATCATTGGCGAAACCAAGCAGCTGAACGGGCTTCGTGAAAATGGTCCCACTCGTGTTTATCCCCGCTCTCCTTATTACACCTTCTAACGCAATGTTGAACAGCAAGCACGAAAGACCATCACCTTGCCGTAACCTTCTGCGAGATTCGAAGGGACTCGAGGGTGTCCCTGATACTCGAACTACGCACATCACTCGATCCATCGTCGCCTTGATCAATCGTATCAGTTTAACCGGGAATCCGTATTCGTGCATAATCTGCCATAGCTGTTATCGATCGATTGTATCATATGCCGATTTGAAATCGACGATGTGTGATATGTGGGCACGTTGTATTCGCGGCATTTCTGCAACACCTGGCGGATGGCGAACACCCAGTCCGTTGTAGCGCGTTCATCCATGAATCCAGCCTGATATTGCCCCACGAACTCTCTTGCAACCGGTGATAGACGGCGGCAGAGTATCTTGTAGGCAGCGCTCAGTAGTGTGATCGCGCGGTAGTTCCCGCAATCCAACTTGTCGCCCTTTTTGTAGTTGGGACACACGATACCTTCCATCCATTCCTCCGGTAATACTTCCTCCTCCCAAATCTTGGTAATGATCCAGTGTAGTGCTCTCACCAGTGCTTCTCCACCGTGTTTTAGAAGTTCGCTTGGTAGATGATCTGCTCCAGCGGTTTTGTTGTTCTTCAACCGGACAACCTCCTCCTCAATCTCTTGGAGGTCAGGGGCCGGAAGTTTTTCGTCCTGTGCACATACTCCTAGATCTGTTACCACGCCACCTTCACGTCACGCGGCGAGCAACCATCGTATGTTTGCTCTAGCTGCACGTAGAACGCTTCTTTCTCGTCATCAGGTCTCCCTTCGTGTGGGCAGTGGATGTTGATGATACTGTAGTTGAAGAAACGGCCCTTAACTCTTAACATGTACATCCTTGCGTTGATCGGCTGCCACCCGATCACACGTTATCGCATCTTGCCCAACACTATAAATCCTGTTCCCAGTTCATTGGTGGTGCCACAGCTTTGGTAGAAGGTAGCCGCTCGATGCCCGCTTTTCCACACTTTCTGTCCAGTCCAACAAAGTTCCTGCAACGCTACGATGTCGAAGTTGCGGGGATGTAGTTCGTCGTAAATTATCCTGTCACATCCTGCGAAACCTAGTGACTTGCAATTCCATGTTCCAAGTTTCCAATCGTAGTCCTTATTTCGTCGCGTGGGTCTTTGCCGATTGTATCGAGTCGTATTTTCTCCTATGTTATCCGCAATGGGGATTTTTACGGGTAGCTTATTGGGCCTACGCCAACACTCCTGTCTCGCCGGAGGGCCATTGTGCCAGTTCTGATTAACTGGGACGACCGCGCTGATGGGGCACCTTGGATCTAGCTGGGCGTGGTGCAGCGTTTCTTACTCAGCCGCTGGATGCCAGAACAGACGCTGTTTGAGCCGCACCTCCTTTGTGAACAGACACTCGGATCGTACCTCCTCAATCTAGCTGAAGTCAGAAGGACAACAGTGCCCAGGCTGCACTACCAGCTAAGCACACAACTCTTAGCTGGCGGTCTTTGTCATCGCTTGACCCGTGGCAGCATGAGGTAGGAACTTGTGAGGACCAGAGCTATGTTGGACGCTCTCCTTATCGACTCACCATTTTGCAGGAACTGCATCGAGTTTATTTAAGGGATTCTTTCATTTTTTCTGGTAATGCTGCACAAATTACTCCAGAATTTATTCCTGAGCTTTTTTATATGAATTTTTCAAAAAATCATTTTATGAATACTAGCAAAGGGTCTCTTGTTCTTCCAGGTATTCTTTTGAAGATTCTTTTAAAAAATATTTTCGAAGAAATTTGTTCAGAAATTCTCTACAAAAATTCCTACAGGACTTTTTTTTTCGTTTTTGTAGGGTTTCTCAAAGGATTTTTTCACTGAGTTTTCTTTATGTAATAATCTTTTCCACGAATACCTCGAAGAGATATACCAAGAATTCTTTCAAAAAAATCCTCGAAGGATGCCTAAAAAATTTATTGAAGGATTTATTTCTGTGGGGATTTTGGCAGACATTTTTAAGAGATTTCTTCAGACATTATTCTACGGATTTCCAGAGGATTACCACCAGAAATTTAACATGCATTTTTTCCTTAAAATTACTTTTAGGGTTCGTCCAGAAGTGTCTCATGTTTTTACTTTTAGGGATTAAAAAGTTATCTCAATGACTTCTTCAGGTATTTCCCAGGTTTCCCAGTATTTCCCATCTATAAATTCCTTCAGAGGTACCATAAGAGAATGTTTCAAGAATTTATGTAGGGCTATTCATAAACCACGTAGAGCAATTTTAGGCCATCTCGGAAACCCCCTCCCTACTCGTAGACTCTTGTCCATACACAAATTTTGAAATTTGCATGAAGCATAGACTTTTGCCAGAACCTTCGCCCCCTCTCCCCCTTTCTCACAAAAAATCTACGTGGTTTATGATCGGCTCCTGTCCAGGAATCTCTACAGAAAATGTGCGAGGATTTCCTCTAGGAATCTCCGAAGATATACACAGGAGTTTCATTAAAAATGGATCCTCTAAGACAATCATCCCGGCAATCCTGCAGGTAAATTTTTCATCTTCTTCTTCTTCTTCTTTGTGGTTCTACATCCCCACTGGGACTTGGCCTGCCTTGCTTCAACTTAGTGTTCTTTGAGCACTTCCACAGTTATTAATTGAAGGGCTTTCTTTGCTTGCCATTGCATGCATTTGTATATTGTGAGGCAAATACAATACAATGATACACTAGGCCCAGAGAGTCGAGAAAATTTTCCCGACCGGAACGGGAATCGAACCCGCCGTCTCCGGATTGGCGATCCAATTCCTAATGAGAGTTTCGAAGCAATTTCTTAAAGAATTGCTAAAATATTCTCAAAAAAATAAAATACACTGCCCTAGAAATTTGCAAAAGCATTGCTGAAGAATTCTCAAAGAGATCGTCGGAAAAATGCATAAGTATTGCAGAAGCAATTCCCAAAAGAATTTTGTGAATTCCTTCTGCAAGGATTTTTTAAGGGACCACTGAAAGTTCTTCTCAAAAAAAAAAAAAATCAATGAAGTTGTAACTAATGGGGCCTCCTCCTATCCGGCAATAATGAGACCCCCTTCTTCACTGCCTCAGGGTCGGCATATGCGCTTGACTCACCGTGACCAAGAAAACACTTGAGGGGCCCAGAATCATAGGGGTGTAAGTGTCCATTTTGTCGATTTTGAGCTGAACATATCATAAAATTCTTCAGAGTTTAGGCTTTCAGGAACTTTTTAAGGATTATTTCTACGATGATTGGAAAAATTACAATAAATCAGAGAAAATTGGGTTGATTTTGAAGCTTCATACATTTTGTATGGGATGAAACTTTTGTCAAAAACTTTAAACCTCATTTACTCGAAAGTGGGTTTTTGTCACTTACACCCCTTTGCTTCTAACCCCCTCACTTGAACTCCGGATTGCAACACACTTCCCACTTTATTCGACGTCAATGTATTTACTCAGGTACTTTTATTTCTCCCACTTTCTTACAGTCTATCTCCTACCTTAACTTTCTACTTTTTTCTTCTTCCCTTAAACGGTCGGCGGGGCCCCTTTTTCGTTCCGCAACCACTCCTTTCCACTTTCCTTAGTCGACGCTGACTTGCTTCGCTTGACCCTCGACGCTGCGACGGCTTCACTTCCTCTTTCTTGTTCGTTCGTTCCTCGCTTCAGCTGCCGAGCGTTAGCGGTTGCGGTCGTTGGCTTGACGGCGCCGCGAAGCTCCGTCCAAAATGACGGCACTCACTCACCGTCGCGTAACGGTACAACGACGGGCGGTACTTTCAAATAGGATTTCCGGCCTACTCCTGCAGTCTCGGGTGTAATGGTCGTGAGCTGCGGTTACTTGAGAGGCGGTAGGACCACACAAAGACTTCGGATTCACTACACGCACTCTGGGAACTACACCAAGGTAAACCAAGGGGTCCTGCGGGCGATTTGGGAACGAATGGGTGGCGCATTAGTGATGGGATGATTGGGATTCTGGTTGGGGTGTGTTACCTGGATATTCTACGTTGGTCAGCTTCCTCCACTGTTTCTTACTCTCCACTGTCTCTCTCTCTCTCTATGAACTTTTCTCTATTATTTTTGGATTTTCACTTAACAATTTCTCATACGTCTGCTCAGTTTGGCTTTCAGTTTGATGGTACACCTACAGGAATTCCCGGAAGAACTCCTAAACGAATATCCAAAAAACATCTTAAAGAAACGTTTGGAGAAACTCCTGGAAGAATTCCGAAAACAAATCTTAGAAAAACTCTTAAATTACCGGAGGAACTCATAGAGGAATTTTATGAGGAAACTCTAGTCATTTGTATTTTCACAATCCTAGTTCTTGCATATCCGTGACTCCTGTCCCTGGTTCCATGAGTCCTTCCTTCCTAAAAGTCTGTTGCTGCTGCTGATCATTGGACGTGTTGCTGCTGATGGAATATCACCGAGACGAGTTCCTGTTGTTGTACTGTTGCTGTTGTTGTGTGGCTGGTGCTGCTCGTGCTGCTGATGATTGGTGCTGATGGACGGCTGTTTGCTAGCTAAGATGAACATACTGATTGTTACCTGGTTTCTACATAATCATTGGCGGAGCCAGCTTTTTCTTTTATCTTACTCACTCTCCTAAACATACACAAGAAAGAGCGAGATGAAAGAGGAGGCAAGCTGCCCCCTCTTCTATCTTTCTCCTTCTCGTGTATGTTTAGGAGAGTGAGTGAGAAAAAAGAAAATGCTGGCTCCGCCAATGTACATAATAGAGTAAGGTGGGGCAAAAGTTCGACCTTAGTTGAAAATTCAACTTTTTTCCAGAAATCGAAGTAGATAAAAATAAATGAATACCGTGTGGTGATTCTACTATCCATGAGCTAAAAATTTGCTGAACAAAGTTACGCCAAATGTCTTTTCAATTTTGAGTTACAACACTTTTTGTATGTGTGTGTCTAATTCGAACTCTTGCCCCACCACTGGGGCAAAAGTTCGAAACTAGTGTTTGTGGAATGTCGTTCTCCGTAGCACACTATTTCGACGCTTTGGTAATCTGAATACCTAATATCAATTAACATTTGATGTTGGAACTGAAATACACTTCAAAGTTTGATCTGGATTTTACCCAAATTAGGGTTAAATTTACGACACCAAAAATTAATAGTTTTCCGCCAAATTCAGATGAAACAACATTTTGTTCAACTTTGATCGAATTTTCTCACTAATTCCATCATTTTTAGAGATAATATGTACATTTTGCAGAATTTTAAGTTTTTACCTAAAGTTGCTACATGACTCGAACTCTTGCCCCACAATTCGAACTTTTGCCCCACTATGGGTGAAATATGATTTCCATTTTTTTTTTGCAAAAAGTTATACATGCTAAAGCATCTTCAAAATATTCCTAGTTACGCCCCAAAATAAAACATCGAATTCGGTTTCATTACAATTCCATTCCATGCGTTGGAAGGACCATCGCATATTACAATTTTTTGATCAAAAACCAACATTTTGTCATAACTTTTCGAAATATTGATCAATTTTCATAATTTTTGGAGTGAAAGACTCTTTTTCAAAAAGGCTTCGAACAACCTTGAAACCCGAAAGAAATAATTTGAATTGAGCTCAAAAACTTCAAAAGAAACTCTTGCCCCACTCGAACTTTTGCCCCACTTTACTCTACTTTCTATTTGCTTGAATTATGAAAAAGAAATGAGAATTCCGAAGAAATTTAAACTAAACATTTTAAGCTTGGAATTTTTTTTTTTTTTTTTTTTTTTTTTTTAAGAGGTTTTACCGCAATGCGGCATTCGCCTCTATCCAAGCTTGGAATTAGTTTTGCTTAGTTTATGGATTTGGCTGCGAAAAACTCATGAATATTAAGAAGTCGATAAAAGCAGCCTGTAGTTAAATTTAGGTGGTGGTTCTCTTTAGTTGTAAGCTTTTCGTCTACCGTTTGTGTTGTGGGGTGGTTCTTTTTGAAGGATGCGATCATGCTCATTGATTATGGATAGGGTAGTTTTTTCCAGCAACAATGCCTCTGATCAAAGCGTAATTCCAAGAGCTGTCGTTAACGCTGTTTTGCTGAAAGATAAGCTGAATATCTCTCTCATGAATGTGCAAAGTTTATGTGCACGCAGATATAGTAAATTTGAAGAGCTGAAAAGAATAGTGTCTGATAACAAGATTGACAATGCTTGTTTTACAGAAACGTGGATGGATAGCTCAATTAGCGACTCAATGATCAATATTCCCGGTTTCAATGTAATCAGAAACGACCGTAATAGGCATGGCGGAGGAATATGTATCTATGTATGTAATGTAAGAAAAGGTCTGGCTTATCGAATGGTTAAAAAATCAATAGTTTGTGTACATGATGATTCAACGAAAACTGAATATTTAATCATAGAAATTTTAATTGGCAATGATCGATTACTTTTAGCTGTGTATTATAACCCTCCTGAAACCGACTGTTCCGATTTGCTACGCAGTCATTTCGAAGAGTATTCTGTTCGATTTTCTTCCACTTATTTTATCGGTGACTTTAATACTGATCCTTTTAAACAAACCAGAAGATCTTCACGCTTTACTGATGTAGTGGAAAATATGTCATTTAAAAGAATTAATTCAGAACCTACTTTTTTCTATAACACCGGCAGTTCGCTTTTGGATCTCTTTTTAACAGATATCCCTGATTCAGTGTTGAAAATTAGTCAAATATCTATGCCCGGTATCTCTAAACATGACCTCCTATTTGCTTCGATGATTTTTTCCAACAAAGACGTTGAGACTGGCTACTGGTACCGAGACTATTTTAATTATGATCATGCTTCTCTATATGACGCGTTTTTCACAATCGACTGGAATAGGTACTCTTGCGTGGATGACCCAGATATACTGACTAACATGATAAATGATCACTTCACCGTTCTTCATGACAACTTTTTTCCTCTTCAATTTCGTAAGTTCCGTACGAATCCTTGATTTAATGCCGACATCGAAAGGGCTATGATTAACAGAGATTTAGCGTACCGTAATCCGGGGTCAAATTGATCACTTAAAAAAAAACTTTTGCGGATAACATCAGTGCCTGTTCAAATATTGCCAAAAGAATTTCTGTAAAACCAGTGCCCAGTGGATATCCATGGAACCATGTGACAGAATTTTGTTCAACAAATTTAAACTTTAAGTTGAATAACTTCAAATATCAGAATATTGGAAATGCCACTTTGGGGCAAAATTGATCAGTATACAATTAAACATTGGTTGGAAAGGAAAATTTCCTTCACCGCTTAATTTTGCTCTTCTAAAATCGAATAACGCGTCCAAAATCTTACAACTAGTGAATGTATTACTTTAAATGCAAAATTATATTTGAAAGGTAGGCAATTTCATTTAAAATAAGTGATTTCTATAAAAAAATGACTACTTCTTCATAAAATGAACTTTTTATAACTATTTCATTTTCTGATTAGCTGCATTACATCCCTACCAAGGCTCCACAAAAATGTTAAAACAGAGAGTTTACGAGAAGTCCCATTAGCAATCGATTGTTTAGTAGCAATGATTTCAGCTTAATGAGAAACACTTTGCAAATTCCTTTAAAAAATAAGGCAAAACCAGCTTTTTTCTAAAAAATTAAAAGTCTACACTCATCTCTAGACAGCTATGAACCAGATGACGTTAAAAGTTTAAGATCATTACGACGCTTAAGAGTTCCTAGTATGGAATTACAATGTAGTACCCGAATGATCAATTTGACCCCGGTTTACGGTACACTCATTGCACAATTATGGGTCACTCAAGGAACAATCATTTCATTGTATGAATCGTTATTCATACAAAAATAACACTTTCATTATTTTTATTTTATATTCTCTTCATTGAAACTCCTTTTTATTGTTTTATATAAAAATCTGCTTGTAAAATTCACTTTAGGCGGTGAAAATTACTGAAATGTTGGTGAATAATGAAAACCACAATTATGGGTCAAAATTGGCTGTGTAACAATTATGGGTCAATTTGTTGCCTATTATGGGTCACTCAAGGGGAATCGGCTGAACAATAATGTTTCGTCAATTTTTTCAATGAATGGTCACTTATTCTAGATAGATCAACTATAGTAGAATCTAAAACTGGTCTCAAACCTCTTAACGAAGCGTGTTTTCACGATTTGGAATCTATTTTTCAAAATTGGTACAAAATCTCCAACACAACCACTGGTAAACGCCTAAAAGTATGCAATACCCATGTACGCAGAGCTGTCAATATTATGCTGTACAAAAAGTGACCCATAATTGTGTGATTTTCGGTGCTCCTTGTCACAATAATGAGCCATTGAAATTTTGCCTGAAATAAGCTTTAATTAGCTGCAGTCACATGAATTTCTACATTTAGAACGTAAATTATACCTTTGTTCTGGTGACAATACCATTTCGCACTTGAAAATCACTAAAGCTCGCCTTTACAGAGCTTACGAAAGCAGTGCACGCACTTTCTGATGTTTACAATCGAAGCGTTACTTTGACAGATGGTTTTACGCCGAATAAAAAATTACTGAAAATATGTATGTTTTGACGTATAAGCCCGTGTGCGATACGTACCTATAGTGACACAAAACAAATCGACTTATCAACAAAAAAAGATAATGGCTAACAAAAGCTTGCAATATATTAGCATTTATCTATTAAAGTGGAAAGTGACTAATAATTGTGTGTGACCCATAATTGTGCAATGAGTGTATATAACCTTTCTCGGTTCTCACATGTTTCACACCTGCAGAAAAATCTAATCGGATGCTCGTTTGTAAATTTTTATAAATACAGATCTTGTAGGAATTTATTTAGAATAATTGGAACATCCTCTCCTGCTTATCTTTTTGAAAAACTCGTACCTCTCAGAGGCACATGGACAAAAAGTTACAGGGTGCCTCAACACAGCTCGTCATACTACAGTCAATCGTTCTTCGTTAGAGGCATTGTCAGCTGGAATAGTTTGCCTACTTCAATTAAGATAAAGAATACAACATCTAGCTTCAAGAAGGATCTCTTGCATAACTTACAGTAGACGGATACACACAGGTAAAGAGAACACGTAGTTATAAGATAACACAGCGCAACATTTTTTTGTCTCAAGAGCAAACTTACGTATCTCCGAAGGATTTTGGGCCGCTGAATCCGAATCCGGGCTCAGATTTGCTCTAACACGTCACCATTTTGAGCTATACCTCAATTTATAGGGCAAAATATGCGATTTTGGGCTTTTTTGACTGCAAGCCATTAAGCTTGGAAATATTTTTTTTAAGCAATCAAAAGGTTAATTGGACAATTAACATCTAAATTAACGACTCATGCAAAATATTTCGTTTTACCTAATCAAATTCGATAGATTTAAGCATTTTATGTTAGTAGTCAAAACTTGCATGCAACTTTTGGAGGATGACTTGTATGGGAAATATCGTAGCTATCATAAATCGCATAAAACTATCAAATTCGATTTCGTAAAAAAATATTTTGCATGAGTCGTTAATTTAGATGTTAATTGACCAATTAACCTTTTGATTGTTAAAAAATATATTTCCTTGCTTAATGACTTGCAGTCAAAAAAGCCCAAAATCGCATATTTTGCCCTATAAATTGAGGTATAGCTCAAAATTGTGACGTGTTAAAGCAAATCTGAGCCCGGATTCGGATTCAGCGGCCCAAAATCTTTCGGAGATACATAAGTTTGCTCTTGAGACAGACAAAAAGTTATATTTTGTTACGCTGTGTAATCAAAAAAACTTTGTTTCTGAGAATAACATCATATTGTAACGATAAATAAGATTAATGTCTTAAGTTACATCAATTCAATAAATAAATAATAAATAAATAAAAATTCCTTGTGCAACTCCCAGAAATAAATTGCCGGAGACGCTTTCGGAGGAATTTTTGGAGGTACTCCTAGAGAAATTTCCGAAGAAATTCAGACAGGAAGAACTCGTAGAGAAACTACCAGAGGTATTCTTAGATGAGTTCCCGGACGAACTCTTAAAGGAATTCCCGGAAGAATTTCTTGAGGAATTTCCGATGCAATTCGTAAAGAAATTCCCTGAGGAACTCATAGAGGAGGTCGTAGAGGAACTCGTAGAGGAGTTCCCGGAGGTACTCCTAAAAATTCCAGGATTAACTCCCACATAAATTCCTGAGAGAAGTTGTGGAGAAATCCTCGATGGAACTCCTAGAAGAACTCCCAGGAAATTCATGAAGAAATTTCCGGAAGAACTCGTAGAGGATTTCCCGGATGAACTTATAAAGGGATTACCGGAAGAAATTCCCCTAGATACTTTTGGAGAAATTGCTGGGAGAACTCCTAGAGGAGCGTTTGAGGAAACTCCTGGATGTATTCCCGGAAGATATTTTGAAGGAACTCCTTAGAGGAATTCCCGGAGGAACTCCTGAAGGAATTACTGAAGAAACTTTACAGAAATTTCCTGAAGAACTTCTAGAGGAACTTCCGGGGGATTCTTAAAGGAATTCTTGGAGGAAACTCCGGCATACCCAGTGCAACTTCTAGATAAAACTTAAAGAGCAACTCGTAGTGAACTAGCCTGGGGAACTTCTTCCCGGTGAAGCTCGTAAAGGTGTTCGACTTCACAGAAGTACTCCTAGACGAATTCCCGGAAGAACTTCTAGAGACAGTCACGTTGAAACTCTTAGTGTAATTCTCGAAAAAAAAAATCGGTAAGGAATCCCTGAAGGAACTCGTAGAGCAATTTCCGGAGGAATTCCTGAAGGAAATTCTAGAGAAATTCCCAGGAACTTCTAGAACATTCCGCAGAAACCTCTGGAAGAATTTCAGGAAGAAATCTTAAAGAAACTTCTGGAAGAGGAGGATCTCCTAAAAGAATACCCGGAGTTACTTTTAGAGGAATTTCTAGAGGAAGTACTGCAAAAAGTTCCTGTGAAACCTCAGTATTTAGCAATGCCCGAAGAAACTCCTAGAGGATGTCTCGGTGGAAACTCTAGGAATACCAGAAGAACCTTCTAGAGCTCCCGGAGGAACTCCTAGCGGAATTCTTGGCGAAACTGCTAAAAGAATTTTCAAAAGAGTTGCTGGAGAAATTTCATCTCTTCTGGAGGTGAACACGACAAAAACATGTTTTTTTGGAATCACTAGCATTTTCTTCAATCTTCGGAATCCGTAGATTCTTTCTACAGCCATCAGTTATCGGCAGTTATATGTTGGCGGCGTATCAGTCTCTTCGCAAATCAAAAACTAATTTGTTTCTATATCCGACGTTTTGATTTATTTAACATCTTTTTCAAGGGTTAAAAACTTTGGCTTTTCTGTCAGGTGGCTCTAGTAGTAGTCACATCAGTTATATTCGGGAACCCCCGGTATCTTTGTGAACTCGATTTAATTCAAAGTACAAACTATTTCACTTTCAAAACATCGTTGACGCGACATGTGAAGTTTAGAATTTAAAACAACTACCGGTGGAACTGAGCGTAATTTGATCTATTTTTAGCGTTCCAAATTTTTAGAACTGTTATAAATTTGGACCACAAAAATGGACCACCACTGAAACGACCTTACAAATACTATGCAGATGACTCCAATGAATTGCTTGAAATATTGTAATGAAATAAATCAAGAAATAATATAATTTTTCAATGCGTTTTAAAGATCGGCGTAGAAAATTGGAGTTCGGTGGCGGCGCACACCTCTAAATCGGAATTATATGATGAATAGAAAATGGTTAAACCAAATGTGCCAAGTGCACATAACCGATTTTACTTAGGGCTGTGTCCGATACGCTTAGCGGTGCAAGTAGCACTGCTCTGTACTGATGAGTCGAAGACGAAACGTATAGGACACGGATTTAGATGCCTAAAATGATGTTTAGATCAAAATAAAAAAATGGGTATTAGGGGGTTTAATTCTTACGAAATTATGGTAATCAGCCCTTTATTATGCATGAAAAATATTGATAGTTGATTGTAGTAAGGCATGGTACACAAAAAACTTAACGTTAAAATCGGCATTTTCAGACTCCCCCCTCCCCCTTGACACGCTTTTTGTATGAAAACCAAAAATATTTTGTGTGCATCGTAACGCAAAGCTGAACTCCACCCCCAACCCTCCCCCTACAGCGTTAAGTAATTTGTGTATGATGCCTAACGACGTTTTATTTTGTAAACTAATATGTATAATCGAAAACAATGTGATATAATGAAGGTGAAGAGATGATTTTGTGTAATACACAACCGTTTACATGTATTAGTGCGCCGTTCACGTTTCTACATAGCAACCCAAACCACCCTATCAACCGCCGACGTCATACAGTTTGTTTTGGAATTTAGCTAGAAAGGCTAGAAAGTTTCCGTGGGTCACGGTCAAACATATTCACACAAAATAAATCACGATAAACAATAAAAACTCACGTGCTAATAAAAGAACATTGTTTTTACATGTGAATCGATGCCCCGAAAAACAATTTTCAATAATGCTTTCACTTTACGATGTTGTAAGCAACTTGGCGAGCAATATTTACTGCATTCCATAATATGAAATTCGAATCGAAGCGCACTGGTGGGTGGTGGCTTCAAAATCGCATTCAACTTTGTGTGCATTATGCTAAGCGTGTAGCACGAGGCTGTTACTAAGGGAGACATGGAAGTTGTTAGGCAATCGCAAATAAACATGAAAAAATCATTGGCTTGGCAGAGTACTGAAATTCACCTAATTTACTTGAAATATTTAATTAATTTTCTCTATTTTAGGATAACGTTGAATTAGAGGTTAAACGCATAGATGTCCTGTGGATATCCAAAACGATCAAATATTATGAAATGCGTGTATAACCAGCAATCAAACGCTGAAACTACCAAAACGAACATGGATATTTTAGCACCGAGTACCGGCACCGGCGGAACTTTGGCATTACATATTTGTTCCAAATTTGCGATAAATAGTACTTGGATTGGGATAATGAGTATAAAGAAGAATCCACTCTATGTGCAGATGCGACAGAACCATTTTTGCCATTAAATCATTGAACTCCAGTGCTTTGGTTTGCTAACCTCCTTCAGGCGTAAACAAAAACCATTGCTCTTGAAACTGTATGACGTCAGCAACTTCCCCTCCAAGATTGTTTACATTTTCTACTCCACTAACACAGTCAAAGGGCGACTTCCACACCTTATATAAATCACATTGAATCGAAAGAACGTAGCCAGCACCGTTCTTTACCTAATTAAGTTAAAGATTCTCGAAGGTGCACATTGAGGGCAATAAACTAGTCTCAAGTTCCGTTCCTGGCAATTTCTATATAGTTACCCATTCCTTCCATGCACATTGAAAACAAAGATGGTAATTTTCAATTGCATAACGTTCACATCTTTTCGATCATTCGCACTGATATGTGGAAAAACGGGAAAAACTATCATCCATTAACTTAATCACATCACCACACTCTTTTCGAGCAGAACATCATTGGCTCAACATATTCCAACGGGAAAGTTTCACCACTAACCTACCTCATAAAGACACTTTACCAGAGAATGCTCATTTGGAAAAGTTTTAATGAGCTCCCCATATGTAGCAGTAGACAGTATACTCATCCAAGCTACACTGACGACATTGAAAAAGCGATATTCCACATGGGTTCTTGAAAGCGCGCACAGATTGCACCGCTCGATAGTGCACCAGCATCGCTGTGATGGAACTCACTCCTATTCGTTCCAAAAGCTGCTAAATTTCTCAATCAAAATTCCAATTTAATTCCGGCGCTTATCGCTTTCATTTTGCCCGACCGGTTGCCACGAATACCATTTGCTCCATTTTGACGACATCCTTGCCGAAAATCAAATACAAAAGAAACTCTGTGTTACCGTATCGTTGGTGCAGTGGGAAATTTAATAGGTCCAAATACATATCTATCAACGGCTCTACTGGTGGCTGTCTTGTCTTGAAAGAGTGACACCCTTTCGAAGATAGAAGTCTGCTGTCGGCATTGTCGGGATCTAGCCTTCACATCGACATCTGGACGTGAAGACAAGGAATGCCTGCGCTTTCGCCGGAATGTATGCACTTGACGAACCGATTAAAACACATCCGTTCACGCTAATCATTTTCAACTCAGGGGTTGAATCAATTTGAGATTTTTGTGGCATTTTATTTGCTAATTTGCTTTTCAAAAACTGACCAATGAAAAATCTGGAAATGGCCAGAAGGTAAAGTTTCGAGTCAATTTTATCTAGCGTCTACTGTTTCTGTCGTGACTAAGCTGAAGACGACGACGGGATCCTAAAGCCAGTCAGTGCTAAAATGTCATTTCTCACTTTGAAGGCATTCCGTTTTCGAAGATTTTGCTCGTTTCGTTGCCGTTCTTTCCACATGATTCGAAACGACCGGCAACAACCAACGGTTGGATGGAATACCAAGAATTGGATGGCAGATGAAATGAGACAAGAAAAGCTCGTTTCTAATGAAAACAATTAAATTTTATCGCACACTTGCAGCGGGCATCCATCACTGTCACCGGGTGGGGGTGAGTAAACTCATATAGCTAACAAAGCAGTAGATGTTAATGGTTAATGGATGCTGATGCGTTTACAAAAGATTGATCTAGATTACTTGGTCGTGGGATAATCAATTTCACCTTGTGTAAGAAACGAAAAAGTAATAACAATTCAAGGTATCAACTCAGCTGAGGTTCTGGCACGCGGCATACGAAGCCGTTATGCGATACTCTGAGCTTTTGGTAGAACTATGTATTTCTTGATACCGGCACTTCAGTTCCACTTCGTTGCACTTTCAAGACAAGACAAGACTTGATCACAATATGTACTTGGTTTGTGGCTGCCGCTCTCCACCTGGTCCGCCCATCGTGTTCTTAGCGCTCCACGCCTTCTTGTGGCAACCAGATCAGTAGCAAACACCAACCTTCCGGCTTAGGTCACCTTCTGGATGCTTGATTCGCCGCAAAGTGCAGCGATCTCCGTGGTTCATCCTTCTCCGCCACACGCGCCGTTCTCTTGCACACCGCCGAAGATCGTCCTTAACACGCATCGTTCGAGCCCGTAGACTTCCGCCGATGCTACACCTTCGAATTTCACGACACAAGTTGTTGTCAGCCGTCAGTAAGGATCCGAGGTAGACGAATTCCTCCACCACCTCGAAAGCATCCCCGTCTATCGTAACATTACTACCCAGACGGATCCGGTCGTGTTCGTTTCTGGTGGGTGTACAGCTCTTAAATCGTTCCAAATCTTCTTCTTCTCTTCTTTATGGCGTCCCCACTGGGACTTGGCCTGCCTCGCTTCAACCTAGTGTTCTTTGAGCATTTCCACAGTTACATGAATTTGTATATTGTGAGGCAAGTACAATAATTCACTATGCCCAGGGAGTCGAAAAATTTTCCCGACTGGAACGGGAATCGAACCCGCCGTCTCCGGATTGGCGATCCTTAGCCTTAACCACTAGGCTAACTGGAGACCCCAAATGTTCTGGCGATAATGTCAATGTCGTCCGCAAAGCACACAAATTAACCGGATTTCGTGAAAATCGTTCCCCTGATGATTAGCCCGGCTCGTCGCATCACACCTTCCATAGCGATGTTGAAGAGTAGGCATGAGAGTCCATCACCTTGTCGCAGTCCCCGGCGAGATTCGAATGAACTGGATAGTTCACCCGAAACCCTTACGCAGTTTTGCACACCGTCCATCGCAGCTTTAATCAGTCAAGTCAGCTTCCCAGGAAAGCCGTTTTTGTCCATGATACTCCATAGCTCTGCGCGGTCGATACTGTCGTATGCCGCTTTGAAGGCGATGAACGGGTGAAGCCGACTGGCTCGAGGGATCTGGTATTCACGGCATTTCTAGCGAATTTGCCGTACGGTGATTTAGTCCGTTGTCGACCGGCCGTCAATAAAGCCGACTTGATAACTTCCCATGAACTCATTTGTGGCTACAGACGACGAAAAATGATCTGGGATACCACTTTGTAGGCAGCATTCAAAGTAGCGATCGCTCTGAAGTTCTCACATTTAGAATGGTCGCCTTTCTTGTGAATGGAGAAGATTACCCCTTCCTTCCACTCCTCCGGTAGCTGTTCGGTTTCCCAGATCCTAAACATCAGCCGGTGCAGACATGTGGCCAACTTTTCTTGGGACCATCTTGATGAGTTCAGCTGCGATACCATCCTTAACAGCTGCTTTGTTGGTTTTGAGCTGGTAAATGGCATCCTTAACTTCCCTCAGCATGAGAGTTGGCTCATATCCGTCCTCCGCTGCGTTGTCGTACCATCCGTGGTCGTGATCTCCCGTGCCTACGTCATCCATGCCATTTAGGTGGTCGTCGAAGTGCTGCTTCCACCTTTCGATCACCTCACGTCCGTCCATCAAGAGGCCTTCGTCCTTATCCCTGCATATTTCGGCTCGCGGCACGAGGCCGTTGCGGGAAGCGTTGAGGTTCTGATAGAACTTCCGTATTTCTTGAGAACGGCACAGCAGTTCCATTTCTTTGCACTCCGCTTCTTCCACGCAGCGATTTTTCTCCCGAAAGAGGCGGGTCTGCTGTTTCCGCTTCTGTTTGTAACGTTTCACGTTCTGTCGAGTCCCTTGCTGCAGCATTACCGCCCTCGCTGCGTTCTTCTCCTCCAAAACCGTTCTGCACTCTTCGTCGAACCATTCGTAACGTCGATTCCGTTCCACGTACACGATGGTGCTCTCGGCTGCGTCGTTGCACTATGGGGCGGCTCCATACAAACAGGTGGCCAAAAATATTTTTGCGTCAATTCCATAATGTCTTGCTCCTATTCGTAGGGTTTATGCCTGAAAAATATGGAAAACAGGTTTTTTTTAACACAACAGTTTCATACAGCATGAAATTATAAGGGCATTGCATACTTTTAGGCGTTCAAAGATTTCTGTTACTATTTACAAAATGCATTCCAATTCGTTAAAATGTGCTTCGCTAAGAGATCCAAGGCCAGATTTAGACTGCACTATGATTGATCTACCGAGAATAGTGGCCATGACAACCAAATGTTTGTTCTGATGTTTTTAATGGCCAAATTGGAGATTTTATATAGCAATATCTCAATTATCGCCGACAACTTGATTGGAATTGCAGAATAGCAGCTAATAGCAGCTAATAGCAGCCAAATTTGATTTCAATGTCTCCCAGGGATCCTTAACAAAGACATAGAAGTAGTCCCGAAGCGAAACTTTGCGAAACTTTCTTTGTATGGAACGGTTTGCAAGGGGAAAATTTGATTTTTTTTTTTTAATGTAGCACCATTTAATACTTTTACAATCAACATTTCAACGTCTGATATATCATTCGACAGGTTTATAAACAACCTTCAAGAATTTGCTTTGAAAGTTAGACTTTTTTCATTTAAGCCGAAGATATGCGAAGTTGAACATTTCATTCATTTTATCAAAAAAAATGCCAATGGTCTCATTCAACTGCCAATATCTCGATAAGTTTAGGGATTAGCAAACTAATATGCTGGGGTTTACTGGTCCAAGTGGTCTACTTTCAACTACCGAACCTAAATCTCAAATTTAATAAAGTCGATTTTCGATTTTTGGCCACCTGAATCCCCTTAGTGCGTTGATGGCTTTTTTTACTCCAGCAGTCCACAGTGTACAAATTCGAGCGAAAAAACGGACGTAATTCAGTTCCAGTCGCTAAGCAATCGACAGATACCTATTCCTAAGCAAAAAACTCAGGAGAATCAAATGGTGAAAACCCCTCTCCAGAAAAACGTTGCCAAGTGTCTCATTTTGGTCATTTTCCCCTAAATTTGTCAAAAATATTTGAACATTTCAAACTTAAATCCAAAAAAGGTGGGCGAAAACCTTAATATTTCAAAAAACTTCATGTACCAATGACAGACAACTTGGGTTTGCAAATGTTTTTCACTTTTGATCACAATAAGTGTCTCATTTTGTCCAATATCCCCTATAAAATGAGAATATTTGAGAAGTTCGGTTGATTTTGAACAAAAACAATGAAAAATCGTTCAAAAGTCATGCTACTGCATGGAGAAACGCCAAACGGGTCGTGTCTTGTCAATCACATTCAGAGATGGTGTTCCATTTTGTCCACTATCCCCTATAAATAAATAATATTTGAGAATGTCAGATGAATTACAATAAAAAACATGCAAAGTCGTTCAAAAGTCGTGATACTCAATGGAGAAACCCCAAACAGACTATCTCTGCTTATTATATTCAGAAATGATGTCTTATTCTGTCCTTTTCCCCCCACAAATTAAAAATCATAAAAATATTCAAAGACAAAAAATATCAGACTTTTGAACGACTTTGCATGGTTTTTTATCGAAATTCATCTGACATTTTTTAATATTCTTAACTAGCTGACCCTACGTAGCTAGCCACGTTTTTGCAATTCCGAGAAATGTCTCTTCATTCCTTCGAAATATATCCTAGAATATCGTCTTTTCCTTGTTTTTGGAAATTTTGGAAATTTCTTCCAATTATGAAAAGAAATCATATTCCGAAGAGTGTTCTAGAATGTTCTAGGTACTTATTTTTCTTCTTCTTGGTAAGCTCCAGTAGTTTTTTGTTATCCAATTTGAGAACTTTTGAATATCCCATTATGCTCGGAAACCTCTCGAACATTTGTTAGAAAAAAAATTCGAGCGCTCGTGGAAAGTTCTGGAACAGCTGATAAAACTTCATTTTCCTTTCTATTTTATTTGCTCTTTCTTCTCCTTATACTTTTTTCTTTAGTTCATACAATGCTATTCTTACCATTCTACTATACGTGAAATATTTCAGTAAAACTTTGCTAAACGTCACGGGAGAACAGATAGACAACTCTGGGTTTATTTCATGCAACCCTATTTTGATGCACCTGTTTTTGATCTTCTAACATAAATTGAGAGAATTTTTATCCATCAAGGAGATTCTTGATGCTTCTAGAATAACAATTGAAGAAGCTTCTTCTCAGAAGCCAGTGTATCAATATATATGTGAAACATTTCACTCAGCATTGGACTTTCCAGAAGCGCCAGAATATATTCTATCATGTATCTACTTTTTGACCGTAGACGACTGTTGTAGGGTTGTTGTCTATCGAATGGGAGAATGTTCTAGAAATAAAAAACGCCTGAAAGTATACTTCCAAGTACACACCTCGAAAATTTAAGAAGTTTGATACTCTAGAACATTCCAGAATAGTTTTTCTGCAACTTTCAGTAACTTCCAGATAGTTCTCGAAAGTTGTAAGCATTTCGATGTTCCAGAATATTCCAGAATGTTATATCTGAAGAGTTCAATAACTTCAAGAAAGTTCTCGATTTTTTTAAAAGTTGGATATAGCTATAGTGAAACATTTCGATGAAACAATTCAATGAAACATTTCAAAGCGTGACGGAAGGACAGACAACTCTGGGATTTTATATATATGATTATTAGGGGATATTGGACAAAATGAGACAACATCACTGAAGGCCATGGACAAGAGATGATCTGTTTAGGATTTCTCCATTCAGTATCATGACATTTGAATGGCTTTGCATGGTTTTTTGTTGAAATTCATTCGAATTTCTCAAATATTCCTTATTTATAGGGGATATTGGACAAAATGGGACATCATCTCTGAATGTGATGGACAAGACACAACCCGTTTGGCGTTACTCCATGCAGTAGCATGATTTTTTAACGACTTTGCATGTTTTTTGTTCAAACTCATCCGATTCTCATTTTATAGGGGATATTGGACAATCAAAAGTGAAAAACATTAACTAAACCAAGTTGTCTAACATTGCTACATGAAGATGTTTGAAATATTCAGGGTTCCTCTCAACTTTTTTGGATTTAAGTTTGATATATTCAAATATTTCTGACAAATTTAGGGGAAAATGGCCATAATGAGACACTTGGCGATGTTTTTCAGGAACGGGGTTGGCACCATTCGATTCCCTTGAGTTTTTTGCTCAGAAATGGGAATCTGTCGTTTGCTTAGCGGCCGGAACTGAATTGCGTCCGCTTTTTTGCTCGAATTTGTACACTGTGCAGTAGAGTGGGTCATCGTTTATAGGGTATCGCGCTACTTGGGCGGTGGCTTCTATAATCGTCTGTTTTCCACTATAACTCAGTCAATTTTGAACCAATTGACTTGAAATGTTGTACACGGGTAGATACTATACCTATCTCACTGCATTCCAAAAATTGTGTCAATTGGTTCAAATTTGACAGAGTTATAGTGGAAAACAGACGAAAATAGAAGCCACCGCCCAAGTGGCGCGATTCCCTATGGAAAAATGAAAAATTCAATGGTATCACATCAGATCAAAGCTTTTTTGATCCTGTATTAGGACCCAAATAAGTGTGCAAAATTTGGGCATGATCGGTTATGTCTACGTTTTGCGCATCGCGTTTGAAGTTTGTATGGGGTTTTACATGGGAAAACACACTTTTTTGCATTTCTCTCATAACAAGCTCGAATTTGTCTAAAACTATGTAACAGATAAAATGAAAACATAGCCTAGAGTGTCCTAAAAACTTTGTCGAAGACCGCGAAGTGATCTGATGCTTATGAAAAAAGTTATAGCGTTGGCATTGCTTGGCGAAACAGCATGATTTTGTTGCTATTGTTATTCCTTTACATGTTAAAACATAAACACATGCATGCGGTTATAACTATTTTCACAAGCATCAGATCGCTTTGCGGTCTTCAACAAAGTTTGTCAGAACATCCTAGGCTATCATTTTACAGTATCGGTTAAAAAGTTTCGGACACACTTTTTCAACTTATGTAAAAATGCAAAAAAAATATGTTTTCCCATACAAATTGACAATGCGCAAAACGTAGACGCAACCGATCATGCTCAAATTTTGCACAGATACTCAGTACCCGAAACGGAATCGAAAAAGCTTTGATCTGAGAAAACGGTTCCGATGACCCACACTACTGTGCAGTCCTTTAGAGGCGACATCCAGTTGTTTCAGTCGCTCTAGGTTGTACCGTGGTGGTCGCCGGTACCGTACATTGTTGATGACGGAGAGTTTTGGGCGCAGTTTGACAATCACCAGATAAAGGTCGGAGTCGATGTTGGCGCCACGATAGGTCCTGACGTCGATAATGTCGGAGAAGTGCCGTCCGTCAATCAGAACGTGGTCGATTTAAGATTCCGTCTGCTGCGGTGATCTCCAGGTGTAACGATAAGGGAGGCTGTGTTGGAAAAAGGTGCTACTTATGGCCATATTTTTGGAGGCGGCGAAATCAATGAGTTTTCGTTCGTCTGCTGGTGGGCGCTGAACTTACCAATCGTCGGTCTGAATTCCTACTCTTGGCCTACTTGTGCGTGCAAATCTCCTATGATGATCCTGACGTCGTGGCTTGGGCAGCGATCGTACTCGCGTTCGAGCTGCGCGTAAAATGCGTCCTTGTCATCATCAGTGCTTCCGAAGTGTGGGCTGTGCACGTTTATTATGCTGAAGTTGAAGATTCGGCCCTTGATCCTGAACCTGCACATTTTTTCGTCGATCGGGCACCAACCGATCACGCGCCTCTGCATATCACCCATCACGATGAAAGCTGTTCCCAGCTCGCGTGTGTTGCCGCAGCTCTGGTAGATGGTATGATTACCTCTAAATGTTCGCACCATAGATCCTGTCCAACATACCTCCTGCAGCGCTACGATGCCGAACCCGCAGGTCCTTCAGTAGATCGGCGAGTATGCGGGTGCTCCCAATGGAGTTGAGAGATCGGCAGTTCCACGTACCGAGTTTCCAATCGCAAGTCCTTTTTGTTCGCTGGGGTCGTTGCCGCTGGTCTCGGTTCGTATTATTATGTTGCTGATTTTCCGTTGCAATGATGGTTTTTACGGCTGGCTCGGAGGGCTTAACACCAACCCCCTACTTTCCGGAGGACCATAGTGCACAGTTGAGCTTAGAGTTCTTCCCTGACACTCGGACGTAGTTCAGCCGCCCCTAACATGGGGATCAGACGCTGTTGGGAGCCGTTCCACCTGGAGAACAGACGGTCAGGTTTGCCGAAGCAAGAGGGCCCTTCCCTGTCAGCCTACGACCAAAGTTCCCACCGGGGCTGGTAACCCGATCTTCCCTAAGTTGCTCATAGTTTCCGGCCGGTACCGCGAGGAGGTAGGGATAGGAGTTGCTGGGCAGAGGCTTGTGGATTACAATGGGATCTGACTTGCGCAGCATACCCAGCCTTTACCGTGCCTAGCATGCTTACTACGATGGTTAAGTTAGAAATCTATGTAAATATTATTCCATCTAAGATAAATATCAAGCTAATACCTTACACATTATTGTGAATTATCGATATTTAACCAAAAACATCAAACAGCCGCCTGGTTAAAATAGAATATCTCGAAAGGCTAATCCTTCCCATATACCAACCACACACAAAAAGAAACTGTCTGTTCCACCGCCCCGGGAACATGGAAAGCCTTCTTGTGGGGTCTCGTTTGAGCTGGTCGATAATGGGCGGGCGGCCGAGAAGCAACAGCCGCCAACCAACATAACGTGCAGGCCAGATTATTTATACAGACAGCATGGCAAGGCCGTCGTCCATATTAACTCTTCCCCACCACAAAACGCCCGGGGAGGATTTATGAGGAACCAGACTTTTTCATCCCCATTCCTTCTTGTGAATTGTTTCTCTACCAGCAGAACAAGTGCGGATGGCGGGTGGCGTTTCGTTGGGGAAATTGGTTGGGCGTTGGTTTGCTACATGTTTGATTTATGAGCTCACTTTAGCAAGAGGTTACCTACAAGATAAGATCGATGAGAGCACTGGATACGGGTAGAAGGTAAGTGTAGTTGAATTGTCTTTGAAATAGTTGCAGTAAGTACACTGGTCATGTACGTGGCTTGCTGTTTTTCCATCATGCACTACTATCGTTTAAAATTATCTACTGAACTCATGGTATTGAACTTTGATGTTTTTTTTACATTCTGGTTTCTCCTTCTGTTTCTCTTCTATGGATCAAACATCCCTACTGGGACAGAGTCCAGTATTCAACTTCCAACTTCCTACGCTACTTACTGAGAGATTTTTGTGTGTTCAAACTAGGCTTCTTCCAGAAAACCAAATCAATAATAACTGTGTTAAAAATAGGGACATAAAATACTAGTAATATGGGACCAAATTTATTGATTGGATTAGTTTCTATCTCTAGCATCTCTCACAAGGTCCAACGTTTTCATTTATTCAAACACCCAAGTACCCCTTAGAAATCGAGTGTTCTCGACAGCATATTATTATAAATAACGGCCAAAGTTTATCATCGTGTGGCTATAAGCTAACGTCCAGGATTCTGGAATGGAACGCAAAGTTTCTAAATAAACTCCCAACAGTATTCGTTACCACGAGGCACGATTTCTGGACTCTGTTAACCATCAGTGCAGTGGACGAAGAGGTGTCATCATCATAAACAAAGACCCGTTTCCGATGGCGTACAGCTAGACTCATGTCATTGTGCAGAGAATGTTCGAATAGGTATCCTCAAACTTAATGCAAAAGGTGCACCCGAGCGGACACGGACAATCAGACGTGAATGAAAAAGTATTTAAATGTAGCGAATCCCGACTAGAAAATTATATCAAGTTTGTATCATATTGTGTTATGATGATATAATATTTTTCTCTTATTTATTATGTTATAAACTAGATGCAGGATGATGTTAAAATAACTTAAATTATATCAAAAAGTACACTGGTCTAATCAAGATTATAACCTATTTTGTTATAATCATATCATAATTATAACAAAATGTGATATGAACTTTAGCCTCAGCATTACTGGCTTCTATCAAAATTTGATGTAATTTTGTTACATTATTTCCCAAATGTCGAAGACTCAAAACTAAATTATAATACAATGAGTTATGGAACAACATTTATAACATAATGTGATATATATAAAAATGCAGTGGCATACGTGGGACCGCGCATAACTTGCGAACGGAAAGTCCGATTTTGTTCGTCTTAGTTTTGTTCTGTTAGTTTTCACGCAAGGAAGGTTTGTGAGACAAAAAAAGACATAAAAAATTGAGTTTTTGAAAATCGATATCCCATATGATCGGGGCCTTGGTCTTGGCTAGAGACTTGAAACGTCAAAAAACGCAGTAGGCAAGACAGCTAGTGTGATAAAATTGAGTTACAGCCTTGGTTACAGCATTTTGAAAACACCAAGGATGTTGAACATGATTGATTATATCACAGTGAGTTATAAATATCTTGATTTGTTAGGATTACGTAATATTTTTGTTACAATTTTCTAGTCGGGATCATACTAAAACTTTATATGTACAGTTTTGGACTGCAAAATGACGAGTAGGCAACATCGAAGGAGCGTCCAACATAGTTCTGAACTTCTCATGTTCAGAGTTGTGTGCTTAGCTGGTAAGGACTGTTCATTAAAGAAAGTGGACACCTGTTTTTCAATAGAAAATGTGTATTTTCTAACAAATTCATATTTTTTTTTTATAAATGACAATCAACATACATGTGACCAAATTCACGTGAGTTTGAACATTTACTTCGCTTTTCGGAAGAACGCTCGGACTTTCCTCTTGACACCTCCCATCAGATTCTGCACAACTTTCTCCGTAACTTTTCGTTGTGCCGCAGGCCAAATTTTTTTGAAACAATCAACAGAGCTTGCTTCTTTTCCATCTTTCTTAAGATGCCGCTTTATTATTGTCCAGTATCTTTCCATAGGACGCTGTTCAGAGAAGTTTTGTGGATTTTGCCATTTTTCGACAAAATCGACTTTTTACGTATTGAGCATCTCTAGTGTAGAAGAAGCGTAATAAGCGGATGCCAGATCCACCTAAAACAAAAGAGGATCCGTATGTTTTCGGTAGATAAGTAGAAGTCGTTTTTTGATGCATTCCTTTCTGTTATTTTCACCGTTGATTGTTCCCGTTGTGAAATACGAAGAACTCTTTAAGCCACATGAACAATTGGCTTGCCACACTAAAAACTTTTTCCCAAATTTTTCAGTTCTGATGTACCCTGCATCATCCGGCACAACTGTCCCCTGCTTAGCGTTAAAAAATTGCGGTCCCGGAAGTGTATTAGTAAGCCAATTCTCGAAACGACAACTTTTTGGAACACCATTTGTGCAGAATTAATCTGCTAGTCGCAAAGCTAAAACGACCTATCGCTCGAAATTTCTTACTTTTTCCGTTTTCTTTGAATGTGTTGCCGAAGTGAAGAATGTTTTTACACACTGAGCAAAAATTCACATTTTTTTGTTTAGTTTTAACTCTAAACTATTGGTAAACAGATGTCCACTTTCTTTAATGAACAGTCCTTAGTGCAGTATGAGCACTGTTGTATTTCTGCCTTCAGCTCGATTGAGGAGCGTCTGTTCACCAAGGAGGTGTGACTCAAAAAGCGTCTGTTGAAGACCAAGATCTGCATGGCCGACTTCAACGTAAATCTTGGATCTGGCAACTCCGACTATGTGCACTATATGTTCTCGGAGAAATGAGCGAGAACGAAGAGCTGTTTGCATTGTGTTGTGACAACAACTACATTGTATTCAGGAGCAGGCTTGTAAACATTCGACATTTTTCACTACCTTCGTTTCGTCGTCGCGGTCGGATGTCAGCTTGCCTTGCTACATTCGTGCGCTACCGCTACCTCTTACACACAACCAGAGCGGTTGTACGAAGATCAATAAACATAAAAGTGGATCAAATCAACGTCGTCTGACACGATTACATTATTTCTGGAGCTCGATTTGAATAGGTCGTATGTGCTTTTGTCGATTAAAAATTCGATCAGTTGGATTCGCTTATTATAGCAAAAACCGTTGAAATTGAATAAAGTTTATACATACAGCAGAATCCTTACAAAACAGGCTTTCTGTTCCATCATTTAAAGTTTGCAGAATATCTGCCATATTGCTACAATCACTAAAATAAACTGATCGAATTTTATATCGACAAAAGCACATACGACCTATTCAAATCGAGCTCCAGATTTGTCTAATTCCAGCTTTTCGCATGATTTCAGCCAATTTTGATTATGATTAGTATAATATTAGTTCATTCGTGCGTGATAAATCGATTACGACACATACACATAGCCAAAACAGCTCTCTTTATGGGAAATACAGGAATAACAAAAACTGAACCATCTCCCGCAGACGCTATCGTGGTCAAGCGCATTCGTTTGACATTTTTGTTTCGTACAGTAGTTTGATCGCCTGTGTTGCGAATGTTGGAGTCAAAGGCAGTCGAATATCGACGAAAAGGTATCAAGGACTGTGATCGCTAACAAGACTGTTGAGGAGATCGCTTTTTCCAAATCAACTAGTACGCCAAGTGACGTGAGTTTCCCGTGATAGCATCACGGAAAATCCAATCGACGACATCTGCATCAGCCGATAATGAAGGCGGAGCCTTCTTGATGTGCATACAAACGTAGCGTCCAATCATCATCGAGATCTGGCTGTGCATTGCCAGGATCCATCGACTGGAAGACGCTGCACTGAAAAAGTCCTTCGTTAAGATGCAGGAGAGCCGCGCTGCGGATATTCCGGAACGTTGAAGTGTAGAAGATCAATCGAGCGTCGCCAAGAACGTCTTCATCAGCGTGAATAATTTGAGTGAGCTACGCACCCAGAGAAAACAGTGGATCACAGATGACACCTGGAGGAAGATAGAGGAGCGATGGAAGGCCAAAGCCGCGATAAGGCGAACAAAACACAAGGAGCCAAAGCCGTAGCCAATCCGTGATATTCAGTTTTCTAAAAGAATTGAATTGCTCATGTGGACGGTGCAAATTGTCTTTCTGGGGCACCATACCTAAGTACTGAGCCTATTACGCTCCCCAGATGACGCCTTTTACTGCTTATTGGTTCCCTAACGATCGTAGTAGTCGCCGGACTCCTTGAAGTTCAGACGCTCATCGAGCATAACCCGAGCAGTGGTAATTGATTCCGTCAACAGCATTTCCACTGTGCAAAACGATCCACGATCCTACTCAGTTTGTCCGGGCACATTTCTACAGGAATTGCTGAACCATTGAGCCCACGATTCGCTAAGCGTTGCCCTAAGGGTATACATCGTCTTCTCGGCACAATTTTTTGTAGCAGTTCAACTTGTTCAACCTTATCTTACGTTTAAAAACGACCCGAAGTCGATCCAATGATTCTGGCAGACCCTGGCGCCCGGTTCACTGGCGCTCCGACGACCCAGAACGGTGCTACGACGCGTTCTACTCAGTCAAAGAGTTTCCCAGCGAAGAAATATCTCTTACGAAGCCGATCGTTGTTCATCCGGCCAACTTTGCTGTAGTGCAACCATAATCTGAACTACAGTCCTGTTAGCCACGTTCCACTTTCCTTCGTCGATGCACATACGTTCGACGATATTGTCCACGTTTACGTCAGCGCCGGCAATGGCTGCCATTTCTCCTCGCGGGTGCGTGAACCTTGGGCAGCTGAAGATAACGTGTTCCGGAGTTTCTTCTGTGTCCCGACACTCAGGACATATATCGGCGACCTGGCATGGCCGAATCTGTTCAGATACTGCTCAATGCACCAGACGAAACCTGAGTCATGTGAAAGTTGACCTCTCCGTGCGCTCTGATGATCCACATTTGTTGGGAATTAGACGAAGGGTCCACCAGCCATGCGCAGCGTTATCCCACTGCTGCTGAGATTATTAGCCGTAGGCTAGTTCATCTCGGGACCCAAGCTTTACTTCTCTTCCGAAGGAAGAACCCACATTTTGTGAGTTTTTCGGGAGTGAGATTCGATCCCAGGTCCTCAGCGAGATAGTCAAGTGTTCTAACCATCATACCAAGTCCGCTCACAGTCGTGGATTTCTTGCAGAACTAGTCGACATGACTGTTGAAATTCAGTCGATCGTGCAACATCACTCGCAAGTGTTTTGTGTGTTTGACTTCACGCTTTGAGTCGATAATGCATGATTCGTCGCCAACCAAGATTCGTGCATGCTGCACTGTCCTCCGGTTACTGATAATCACCAGCTCGGTCTTGTGGTGCGCTAGCGATAGCTTCTTCCTGCGAATCCACTCTTCCACAGCGTCTACCACCCCCGCGGAGCTCCGTGGCCAATACTTCAACCTCTTCGCGAAGCCAACAATCTTCACTCCTCTGGGAAGCTCAACGACCTCGTCATACATAGCATTCCAGAGGGTCAGGCCCAAAAATGGATCCCTGTGGAACGCCCGCAGTAATAGCCACACTGCTCTCCCCGGCTAGGTAAATGTGCGATTCCGGAAATAGCTTTGCAGGATCTGGCACAGAAACTCCGGCACCCTCAACCTGTGTAACAAATCGGCTATTGCTACCCAGCTGGCGCTGTCGACGGCATTTTTGACATCCAGGGTGACCACCGCGCAGTAACGGTTTCATCTTCGGTGGTGCTTCTGAGCCGTCTCCATAGCATCCACAGCAGTTCTGATGGCCTCTACTGTAGACCTGCCTTACAGGAATCCAAACTGCATCACTGACAGGCTGGTCTCGCACTCCGTGTACTTCGTTAACCTATTTAGGACCACTCTTTCCAGCAATTTGCAAAACAGTATCCAACAGGCATATCGGCCGATATGCTGATGGATCTCCGGGAGGTTTACCTGGCTTCGGTAGCAGCACTAACTTCTGCCGTTTCCAGATGTCAGGGAAACTGCCCTCCTGTATACACTTTTGTAATCTGCTCCTGAACATATTTGGGTTCTCGTAGATTGCTGCTTTTGGGACCACGTTTGGTATTCCGGGCCTGAGGCTCTCTCGGTTGGTAAGACTTTCGCTACCGCGGTCAACTCTTCGTTAGTTACCCTGATCCATGCCCTGATCTCTTCGACGTAGCTTTGCTGATTGACCTACGGTGTGGGCGGCCAGATGATCGGCTCTTGTGTCTCGATGATGACTTTCATCTTTTCCGGGAACCTGTCGGGTGGTACCGCAGGACCTTATATCTTCGACATGGCTACTTTGTATGCCATGTTGTATGCGCTACCCCATGGATTCACGTTGGCCTTGTGACAGAGATCGTCAAGAAAAACTTTCTTGCTGATCTTAATCGCTTTATTCAAAGCGGCTCTTGCTGCTCTGTTGTTCCCTATCACCGTCCTTTCTGGCCCTCTGATCGTTGGGTTCCATCAGGTAGACGGGGTGTCGACTATTTCTTGGGTACCGATTGATTTGCGTTTTTGTATAGAATTAGATACTGCGCGTGCCTATCTCTATACAAAAAATCTATTCTAAATCTATCTATCTATCTATCTATCTATCTATCTATCTATCTATCTATCTATCTATCTATCTATCTATCTATCTATCTATCTATCTATCTATCTATCTATCTATCTATCTATCTATCTATCTATCTATCTATCTATCTATCTATCTATCTATCTATCTATCTATCTATCTATCTATCTATCTATCTATCTATCTATCTATCTATCTATCTATCTATCTATCTATCTATCTATCTATCTATCTATCTATCTATCTATCTATCTATCTATCTATCTAACTAACTATCTATCTATCTATCTATCTATCTATCTATCTATCTATCTATCTATCTATCTATCTATCTATCTATCTATCTATCTATCTATCTATCTATCTATCTATCTATCTATCTATCTATCTATCTATCTATCTATCTATCTATCTATCTATCTATCTATCTATCTATCTATCTATCTATCTATCTATCTATCTATCTATCTATCTATCTATCTATCTATCTATCTATCTATCTATCTATCTATCTATCTATCTATCTATCTATCTATCTATCTATCTATCTATCTATCTATCTATCTATCTATCTATCTATCTATCTATCTATCTATCTATCTATCTATCTATCTATCTATCTATCTATCTATCTATCTATCTATCTATCTATCTATCTATCTATCTATCTATCTATCTATCTATCTATCTATCTATCTATCTATCTATCTATCTATCTATCTATCTATCTATCTATCTATCTATCTATCTATCTATCTATCTATCTATCTATCTATCTATCTATCTATCTATCTATCTATCTATCTATCTATCTATCTATCTATCTATCTATCTATCTATCTATCTATCTATCTATCTATCTATCTATCTATCTATCTATCTATCTATCTATCTATCTATCTATCTATCTATCTATCTATCTATCTATCTATCTATCTATCTATCTATCTATCTATCTATCTATCTATCTATCTATCTATCTATCTATCTATCTATCTATCTATCTATCTATCTATCTATCTATCTATCTATCTATCTATCTATCTATCTATCTATCTATCTATCTATCTATCTATCTATCTATCTATCTATCTATCTATCTATCTATCTATCTATCTATCTATCTATCTATCTATCTATCTATCTATCTATCTATCTATCTATCTATCTATCTATCTATCTATCTATCTATCTATCTATCTATCTATCTATCTATCTATCTATCTATCTATCTATCTATCTATCTATCTATCTATCTATCTATCTATCTATCTATCTATCTATCTATCTATCTATCTATCTATCTATCTATCTATCTATCTATCTATCTATCTATCTATCTATCTATCTATCTATCTATCTATCTATCTATCTATCTATCTATCTATCTATCTATCTATCTATCTATCTATCTATCTATCTATCTATCTATCTATCTATCTATCTATCTATCTATCTATCTATCTATCTATCTATCTATCTATCTATCTATCTATCTATCTATCTATCTATCTATCTATCTATCTATCTATCTATCTATCTATCTATCTATCTATCTATCTATCTATCTATCTATCTATCTATCTATCTATCTATCTATCTATCTATCTATCTATCTATCTATCTATCTATCTATCTATCTATCTATCTATCTATCTATCTATCTATCTATCTATCTATCTATCTATCTATCTATCTATCTATCTATCTATCTATCTATCTATCTATCTATCTATCTATCTATCTATCTATCTATCTATCTATCTATCTATCTATCTATCTATCTATCTATCTATCTATCTATCTATCTATCTATCTATCTATCTATCTATCTATCTATCTATCTATCTATCTATCTATCTATCTATCTATCTATCTATCTATCTATCTATCTATCTATCTATCTATCTATCTATCTATCTATCTATCTATCTATCTATCTATCTATCTATCTATCTATCTATCTATCTATCTATCTATCTATCTATCTATCTATCTATCTATCTATCTATCTATCTATCTATCTATCTATCTATCTATCTATCTATCTATCTATCTATCTATCTATCTATCTATCTATCTATCTATCTATCTATCTATCTATCTATCTATCTATCTATCTATCTATCTATCTATCTATCTATCTATCTATCTATCTATCTATCTATCTATCTATCTATCTATCTATCTATCTATCTATCTATCTATCTATCTATCTATCTATCTATCTATCTATCTATCTATCTATCTATCTATCTATCTATCTATCTATCTATCTATCTATCTATCTATCTATCTATCTATCTATCTATCTATCTATCTATCTATCTATCTATCTATCTATCTATCTATCTATCTATCTATCTATCTATCTATCTATCTATCTATCTATCTATCTATCTATCTATCTATCTATCTATCTATCTATCTATCTATCTATCTATCTATCTATCTATCTATCTATCTATCTATCTATCTATCTATCTATCTATCTATCTATCTATCTATCTATCTATCTATCTATCTATCTATCTATCTATCTATCTATCTATCTATCTATCTATCTATCTATCTATCTATCTATCTATCTATCTATCTATCTATCTATCTATCTATCTATCTATCTATCTATCTATCTATCTATCTATCTATCTATCTATCTATCTATCTATCTATCTATCTATCTATCTATCTATCTATCTATCTATCTATCTATCTATCTATCTATCTATCTATCTATCTATCTATCTATCTATCTATCTGTAGCATCCCTAAAATATCGAATAACAGATAATTATAAAAACTCAAAATCTTAACATAATTTTCAGGCGTGATACATGAAGCATACATGACAGCAAAACCTTGTTGAAATCCTTATCATTGGCACATACTCGAAATAGTGAAAACTTTCCCACAGTACACAAATTCCTTTGCATTCAAATAGCTCAAATCATCATTCTCCCATGGATCGTCTTATACGAACCAAGTCAAGTGCATTCACTTCAAATTAATTTATTGCTGACCCATTCTTCGACAGCAACATGGACAACGACCCATGTCATTGTCACCTCGCAACGAACGCCCAAATACGTTCCCAGACAATCGATATGTGCGAGGCGTAATTCGATCTTTCTACTTACGCCTCGTCCCATCATTCCCACAGCACAAGTATTAACCGACGTTTTCCACTTGGCCATATGAAAATTAACAACTGCAACTATGCAAGAACTGTATGCGCTATGTATCGACGACGCCGCGGTAAGCGCCGCCTTCATGGTAACTCCAAGCACCTCCCACTAATTGAAATTATGTAGAATGAAGAAATATTGTGTAGAGTTTAAGCGATCTGTAATTGATTCTAAACTGAATAAAGATTGATAAACGAACCAGCAACAAAACAACACCTATCATGTTTTCATGGCGACCGTGCCAATTAAGTCTTTAGACTTAAGTTTCAAAAAGTAGTGAAAACAAAAGTGAAATTATGGAAGAGCAAAGTGATTGATCCAGCAGTGAAAAATTGGATAAGAGAAATTAAGCTAACAAAGTGAGCTGCGTATTGAGGAACTCCGTTTAAAAAGCATATTGGCGCGAGCATGGAAAATTCTTTTAAGTGCATCGTCGTTGTTGTCGTTATTGTGCTGTTTATGGCAGTGAAAACCATCATAGACACGTTCCTCAGTTTCCTAGAAGGACTGGAAGAAAACAATAATTTGGCTAAGCATGCCATTCATTGATTGGACAGTGAAGTACCCGAATAAGTTGTGTGTATAGTTCAGCAAAACACAATGGGCACCACGAAGTCAAAAGTTACCGAAAACACGGGTGACCCACAGGTGCAGGTGCTTAATCAATTAACCGTTCACGAAGAATTGCACGTGCAGCACGACATCAAAATAAACATCATCATCATCATAGTGTCAATCCAGTTATTGATAACCTTGTACCGTGTTTACAAAGAATACGCGTTAAAACAGGCTTTAAAAGCCGCGAAGAGCATATCCGCTCTAAATAAACTTAACGATGTCTGAAGACTTATAAACATTAGTGAAAAGAAAAACAAATTACTAATCCTCAAGTGCATCAGTGATTTATGAACAATGAACCCACCAGGTGGAACAGTGATCGCCACAGAGCGAATAAGACAAGAACGAATGAGCGAAAAAGCGGAGCAAGTGACGAGTACGCGAGTCAGCTGAGCCGTACCAGGATAGAATGCAGCAACGCCACCACAGACTGAAAGAATGAATTATGCATGGTAAATCAACAAATTGGTAAGCGCTTAAGAAATTTATCACTAACAATAATTCTTAAATAACTTATATCATTTATGAAAAGAATATCAATATCGAATGAAACAATAAATATAAATATCACAGAACATACAAACTAATTTACAGCTTCTATTACAAATTTGCAAAAATATGAAAAAATCTGTTAATAATAAAATTAAAAATTATTGAAAAAACGACAAGAAGCAAAGGACCTGAATAAAAGAGTCGAATATCTTGTATTTTTAAATGAGTGGTGCTTAACGGAAAATCAAATTAATACGTATATAACATTATCAAGAGATACCTTAAAAGAAATAAACATTCTTATTGATCAAAAACTAAAAACAACAATTAAATTCAAAACTTTAGCTAAAATAGTAGTCATTCTCAAACGTTTTAAAATGGCTCTTGACATTAAAACAGCGTCTAAACTAGCCTCACTGATTCCAACTTACGATGGAAATCCAGGAGGTGTTAAGTCATTTATTGACGCGATAACTTTAGTAGAATCGATAGTACCAGAAAATCAACAAAACGCTGCTATTCAACTTATTTTAACCAAGTTGAACAGCAAGGCGAGAGACTTATTTACAGCCATTCCAGCTAATTATCAAGAGATAAAAGATAAGATCAACACTGGTTGTACTGACAAATCCAGTTCAGATTTGGCTCTAGCAAATCTGAAAAAGAGGTCAAGAAACAGCTGGATTTACCAAAGAAATAGAAACACTCGCAGGTAAACTCAAACAAGCTTACATTAGGGAGGAAGTACCTAATGAGGTAGCTACAAAATTAGCGAATAAAGCTGCTATACAAACCTTGATCACCGCTTCACAGAAACAGGAGACTAAAATGCTCCTTAAAGTCGGAAAATTCGACTCGCTTTCCGAAGCTTTAAATATTGTTGTTGAAAATGAGTATTTTAGCAACGAACCGTCTGCGTCGATTATGCACATGAAGAGAAATTTTGCTCAAAATAGACCAAATTACCAATCGAATTATCAAAATCGAACACAAGAGGAAATTTTAGGAATTTCTCGACATCAAATCAACGTCAAAGCAGACCAAATTTAGGTCCACCACAAAACAGATTTGGAAGAAACAATCATTTTCCAAGAAACAATCATAACAATCCAATGCAAAGACAACAAAATTGGAATCATGCTAACGGGCGACGTATATTCCAATTGAACGAAGCACATGGTTCATTGCCTCAAAGCCAAATCGCACCAAACGGTGCATTGGCCCAACAAGCAAGTATGAATGCTTTGCAAAGCAACCCGATACTACAACAACGTCAACAACAACAACCCGCTCAATATGTACCGAGTAATTTTTTAGGTTCACAGCCCAGTCCGTTCCCGTTCTCACAATGAATTTGAACGCATCAAATTTCATAACATTGAGCGTTCAGATGACAAATGCAAACAATACGTTCATAATTGATTGCGGAGCAGATATCTCTATATTTAAAATTAGTAAAATCAACTCTAACTTTCCAGTGAATGTGGCGGAAAGAATCAAATTAACAGGCATTACCGAAGGTGCAATTGAAACCATTGCATCGGCAGAAACTGGCATACACTTGGAAGGTGGATTATGCATCAGACATAAATTCCACCTTGTGAACGATGAATTCCCTATCATGACCGATGGCATTTTAGGCCGAGATTTTTTAAGTATTCATAGATGCATTATCGACTATGAATCATGGTTACTTAAATTTAATGTAAATAATCACGAAATAACATTACCAATTCATGACAACTTAAATAATGGTTTCATTTTACCAAAAAGAAGTGAAGTCGTTAGAAGAATAGTAAATATTCCATGTACATATGATATGGTTGTACATTCACAAGAGATAACCCCGGGTGTCTTCTGTGGAAATACAATTATATCGCATAAAAATCCCTATGTTAAATTTATAAACACAACAGAAAACCCTGTACATATTTTATATTCTCAATTTTACCCAATAATTGAACCTTTAAGTAATTATCATATTATGAAGCTGAATACTAGTATCAGTGATAAGACTAAAGGTCAAGAAGATATTTTAAAAACTATTAACCTTCTTGAAATACCACCAGATGGAAGAAAGGGTTTACAAAATCTAATCGCAGAATATCAGGACATTTTTAGTTTACCTGATGATGCTTTAACTGTTAACAACTTTTATACGCAGGAAATCCCACTTCAGGACAACAGTCCTATATATATTCCAAATTATAAAAATTTACACTCTCAAACTGATGAAATCCAAAGACAAGTTGATAAAATGCTGAATGAAAACATTATCGAACATTCAGTATCACCGTATAACTCACCAATTTTATTGGTACCTAAAAAATCTGATACCAATGACAAGAAATGGCGTTTAGTTGTTGATTTCAGACAACTAAATAAGAAAATCCTTGCAGATAAATTTCCTCTACCTAGGATTGATACCATTTTAGATCAACTAGGAAGAGCTAAATATTTTTCAACATTGGATTTGATGTCTGGTTTTCATCAAATTCCACTAAGTGAAAATTCAAGAAATTATACAGCGTTCTCAACACAATCAGGACATTACCATTTTACGCGACTACCATTTGGATTAAACATAAGTCCAAATAGTTTCCAGCGTATGATGACAATTGCCATGGCTGGATTGACACCTGAATTAGCTTTTATTTATATCGACGATATCATCGTGACTGGATGCTCAATCAACCATCATTTAACACATCTTTCAAAAGTTCGCAGATGCATTATCACGGATTATCACAACATCTGATGAACTTAAAGATATCAATCTATTGCAAGTAAATACACGCGCAATGATTCGTAAACAAAATCAAGTTAACAATCCAATAAAGACCCAACATGTTACTCCAAGTAAAGAGACTGATCACCTCTCTACTTATGTAACTGAAAATCCAAGCATAACCAACAAGATAAATAAATTACAAGTAAGATTTTTAAACAACATTCTCGAATTGATTGTTTTAAGAAAAAACAGTAAGGATTGTTTTGCATTAGTGCAACAACCATTCAACGGAAATGGAAGTGAAACTCTAGAGTTTGCTCTTTCAAAATTAGAAAAATTATTAAAAGCAATGAATATCAAAAGAGTTGCATTATCTTCGGATGATCAACTATTTAAACTATGGCCGATAAACATTTTTAAGAAAATAATGAACGAAAAAGTTAGACACGTGCAAATTATAATATATAATCCACCAACATTTATAACGGATTCAAAGAAAATTTATGAAATATTGGAAAAATATCACGAAAGCCCAATTGGAGGACATATTGGTCAACATAGGCTATACCTAAAAGTAAGAGAAAAATACAAATGGAAGGATATGAAAGGAACCATTTCTAAATTCATAAAAACATGCCAATTGTGCAAAAAGAATAATATACTTAAGCATACAAAAGAAAAGATGATAGTGACCACAACACCATCATCACCATTTGAAGTCGTATCAATCGACACAGTTGGACCACTTCCTATAAGTAACAGTAATAATCGATACATTATCACTATTCAATGTGATTTAACTAAATATATAATTCTGATTCCGGTACCAACTAAGGAAGCCAACACTATCGCTAAGTCATTAATCGAAAATTTTATATTAATATATGGAAACTTCCTTGAACTAAAATCAGACCAAGGAACAGAATTTAAAAATCAAACCTTAGAACAAATCTGTAAAATCTTAGAAATTCAACAAAATTTTTCAACCGCTTATCATCCACAAACTATCGGATCATTAGAGAGAAATCACAGATGTTTGAACGAATATCTGAGATCTTTCACTAATGAACACCATACAGATTGGGATGAATGGCTTAAATTTTATAGTTTTTCATATAATACCACACCACATTCGGACCACCAATTTTCACCATTCGAGCTTGTTTTTGGTAGAAAAGCTCAATTACCTAATGAACTTTATCAAAGAAGTATAGAACCATTATATAATTATGACGACTACTATCACGAGTTGAAGTTTAAAATAACAAAATCCAACGAAATAGCTCAAAGGAATCTCATACAAAACAAAATAAGAAGAACCAATAGAGCAAATCAAAATTGTAATGAAATTAATTTAAACATTGGAGATCTTGTGTATTTAACAGTAGAAAACAGAAGAAAACTAGACTCATTTTATTCCGGACCTTTTGTCATTGTTGAAATAAATGAACCAAATTGTAAAATCAAACATTTTCTGATAAACGACGATAACCTTATTACAGTACATAAAAACAGATTGATAAAAACATAAGGAACAGAAACACTATAAAAATGATAACACTAACCTTACTAACAATAAAATAAATTTAATATTAGATATCAACCGAGCCTAATACATACCCATAAAAAGGAGAATAGAAAACAAAAAAATGAAAATCAAATGGGATAGGTGAAAATTCTTAGTCTTGTACTGAGAAGTGCGAAATTCGGTTTAATTTTAAAGTTCAGCATAACTTAGGTTAAATTTTTTGTAAGAGGTTCTTGGAGAATACTTTTTGACGAATGATTTCTCTTCGTTACATCATTCTCCTAAAGGGGGAAGGTGTAGCATCCCTAAAATATCGAATAACAGATAATTATAAAAACTCAAAATCTTAACATAAGTTTCAGGCGTGATACATGAAACATACATGACAGCAAAACCTTCTTGAAATCCTTATCATTGGCACATACTCGAAATAGTGAAACTTTCCCACAGTACAAAAATTCCTTTGCATTCAAATAGCTCAAATCATCATTCTCCCATGGATCGTCTTATACGAACCAAGTCAAGTGCATTCACTTCAAATTAATTTATTGCTGACCCATTCTTCGACAGCAACATGGACAACGACCCATGTTATTGTCACCTCGCAACGAACGCCCAAATACGTTCCCAGACAATCGATATGTGCGGGGCGTAATTCGATCTTTCTACTTACGCCTCGTCCCATCATTCCCACAGCACAAGTGTTAACCGACGTTTTCCACTTGGCCATATGAAAATTAACAACTGCAACTATGCAAGAACTGTATGCGCTATGTATCGACGACGCCGCGGTAAGCGCCGCCTTCATGGTAACTCCAAGCACCTCCCACTAATTGAAATTATGTAGAATGAAGAAATATTGTGTAGAGTTTAAGCGATCTGTAATTGATTCTAAACTGAATAAAGATTGATAAACGAACCAGCAACAAAACAACACCTATCATGTTTTCATATCTATCTATCTATCTATCTATCTATCTATCTATCTATCTATCTATCTATCTATCTATCTATCTATCTATCTATCTATCTATCTATCTATCTATCTATCTATCTATCTATCTATCTATCTATCTATCTATCTATCTATCTATCTATCTATCTATCTATCTATCTATCTATCTATCTATCTATCTATCTATCTATCTATCTATCTATCTATCTATCTATCTATCTATCTATCTATCTATCTATCTATCTATCTATCTATCTATCTATCTATCTATCTATCTATCTATCTATCTATCTATCTATCTATCTATCTATCTATCTATCTATCTATCTATCTATCTATCTATCTATCTATCTATCTATCTATCTATCTATCTATCTATCTATCTATCTATCTATCTATCTATCTATCTATCTATCTATCTATCTATCTATCTATCTATCTATCTATCTATCTATCTATCTATCTATCTATCTATCTATCTATCTATCTATCTATCTATCTATCTATCTATCTATCTATCTATCTATCTATCTATCTATCTATCTATCTATCTATCTATCTATCTATCTATCTATCTATCTATCTATCTATCTATCTATCTATCTATCTATCTATCTATCTATCTATCTATCTATCTATCTATCTATCTATCTATCTATCTATCTATCTATCTATCTATCTATCTATCTATCTATCTATCTATCTATCTATCTATCTATCTATCTATCTATCTATCTATCTATCTATCTATCTATCTATCTATCTATCTATCTATCTATCTATCTATCTATCTATCTATCTATCTATCTATCTATCTATCTATCTATCTATCTATCTATCTATCTATCTATCTATCTATCTATCTATCTATCTATCTATCTATCTATCTATCTATCTATCTATCTATCTATCTATCTATCTATCTATCTATCTATCTATCTATCTATCTATCTATCTATCTATCTATCTATCTATCTATCTATCTATCTATCTATCTATCTATCTATCTATCTATCTATCTATCTATCTATCTATCTATCTATCTATCTATCTATCTATCTATCTATCTATCTATCTATCTATCTATCTATCTATCTATCTATCTATCTATCTATCTATCTATCTATCTATCTATCTATCTATCTATCTATCTATCTATCTATCTATCTATCTATCTATCTATCTATCTATCTATCTATCTATCTATCTATCTATCTATCTATCTATCTATCTATCTATCTATCTATCTATCTATCTATCTATCTATCTATCTATCTATCTATCTATCTATCTATCTATCTATCTATCTATCTATCTATCTATCTATCTATCTATCTATCTATCTATCTATCTATCTATCTATCTATCTATCTATCTATCTATCTATCTATCTATCTATCTATCTATCTATCTATCTATCTATCTATCTATCTATCTATCTATCTATCTATCTATCTATCTATCTATCTATCTATCTATCTATCTATCTATCTATCTATCTATCTATCTATCTATCTATCTATCTATCTATCTATCTATCTATCTATCTATCTATCTATCTATCTATCTATCTATCTATCTATCTATCTATCTATCTATCTATCTATCTATCTATCTATCTATCTATCTATCTATCTATCTATCTATCTATCTATCTATCTATCTATCTATCTATCTATCTATCTATCTATCTATCTATCTATCTATCTATCTATCTATCTATCTATCTATCTATCTATCTATCTATCTATCTATCTATCTATCTATCTATCTATCTATCTATCTATCTATCTATCTATCTATCTATCTATCTATCTATCTATCTATCTATCTATCTATCTATCTATCTATCTATCTATCTATCTATCTATCTATCTATCTATCTATCTATCTATCTATCTATCTATCTATCTATCTATCTATCTATCTATCTATCTATCTATCTATCTATCTATCTATCTATCTATCTATCTATCTATCTATCTATCTATCTATCTATCTATCTATCTATCTATCTATCTATCTATCTATCTATCTATCTATCTATCTATCTATCTATCTATCTATCTATCTATCTATCTATCTATCTATCTATCTATCTATCTATCTATCTATCTATCTATCTATCTATCTATCTATCTATCTATCTATCTATCTATCTATCTATCTATCTATCTATCTATCTATCTATCTATCTATCTATCTATCTATCTATCTATCTATCTATCTATCTATCTATCTATCTATCTATCTATCTATCTATCTATCTATCTATCTATCTATCTATCTATCTATCTATCTATCTATCTATCTATCTATCTATCTATCTATCTATCTATCTATCTATCTATCTATCTATCTATCTATCTATCTATCTATCTATCTATCTATCTATCTATCTATCTATCTATCTATCTATCTATCTATCTATCTATCTATCTATCTATCTATCTATCTATCTATCTATCTATCTATCTATCTATCTATCTATCTATCTATCTATCTATCTATCTATCTATCTATCTATCTATCTATCTATCTATCTATCTATCTATCTATCTATCTATCTATCTATCTATCTATCTGTCTATCTATCTATCTATCTATCTATCTATCTATCTATCTATCTATCTATCTATCTATCTATCACCAAAATTGTATTAATAACCATCAAGTTTGTCTTTTCACAAGTTTTTATACTTATTTATTACACCCCATATGCAACGTTCACATATCTGTGGTGAAGGCATCCGCTAGCAAAACAAGTCAGTGCCGATGAAAGTGGAAGTCATCATTCTCACTTGAACGGACCACATGCAGAATACAAATTACTCTTCGGGCATAATAGGTGCCATAATTCAGGATACGAACCAATCAATCGATATGAGCAAATGCCGTTGTGTTTGAATGTGGACAGTCGGTACTGGGGCGCTTGTTCCTTCTGTGTTCACCGATGTGAAAAGCTCTGAAAGATGTTTCTAATGGAGATTCATAACCCTCGAGAGTATGCAGGAAGGCCTAATGCAAAAATTGAAATTTATGTGTTTTGTTCTAGCGTTGTGTTGTATCGTTGGTTCAGGAACGAAAGCCATTCAAATAATCCGTGCTAAGACCGAGATAAAACTACAACAGTTGGCTCTAACTTAGGTCAGGTGGTATCCGTTTGAACCCTCCTCAATTGCAATTTCAAATGCAAATCACCTCCAGTTCCTGTGTCATCTAACAAACAATGCAATTCCACGGCAGGCACATATCGTCAAGCGTTGTGTTCTAATTCCGAAGCTTCAACCGATCGAATGAAAAGCCATCACACTATTCACCGTGCCGAGTGTTTCCGTTTATGCAATCACAATTCTAATGAAATTCGTAGAACTTTGACACAAACGGGCTATCACCAGCGCACACACACGCTTCAGGACCTCCACACCACCGATGCGGTGACCAAGGTGATTGCTTTCCGTTGATCTTCCACCCGGAGGTAGTTTAACCCACGCGGGCCGTGTTCTAGACAAACAACCAACAATTGGCCGGACGCAATTTGCATGCAACACGTATCCACTCGGTAAAAAAGCGCACACGATGGTCGACGCACAGTGGTTTGTAATGGAAAACTGTCGCATGCTGCACGCCTACCAAAGGATTGGCCCCTCCAAGACCACTGTGTACCGCCGGTATGATTCGGGAAGCATTGTCGAACAAGGCTCAGTCGCAGTAGCATGCAAAAAAAAAAGCTCACGGATCAAGCCAGAATTTGCATACGTCCAAATCAGCTGGTGTTACAGTGGCCAACCGCACCACAGCATTGCTGGTTGGTCAGTTGGTTTCGCAGATGGTGTAGATACGTGAAGGTACTTTTGTACCCACCATGGGAAAAATTCCCACCCGGAAGGCAAAATGGGTCCAATCAAGTGCTTCCGAGTTGGCGTCCTCCACTTGGTAGCAAGCAGGTAAGTTCTGCGAGGACATCAAGTTCGTATGCAAAGCTTTGACCATCAGCACCACCACGGACAGGATGGAGGGACAACGACCGTCCGTCGTAGCCGATGGCAACGCAGACTCCAGTTCTTCTGTCAGTCACATACACTGCACTTTGACGAACTCAAATTGAAAAAGTTTTTAATTATTTTGTTACGGATTTTTGATCTGCTAAACAATAGAAGCGATTCATGTGTACTCTGTAGCTTTGGATTTTATTCGCTTGTGACTTGTAGTTGCATAGTTTAGCCGAAAATTTGCATCTAATCTTCAAACTAATCTGATTAAGAGTAAACAAGCAGTAAATATTGATGAAGCACAACTTCTTGATATACTGCTGTTTAATACGATGTGACCCTTTCGGATTTTTACGGTCTCCCTGAGAAATCCTCCGGAGGAACTCCCGGAGGAATCTCCGGAGGAACTCCCGGAGGAATCTCCGGAGGAACTCCCGGAGGAATCTCCGGAGGAACTCCCGGAGGAATCTCCGGAGGAACTCCCGGAGGAATCTCCGGAGGAACTCCCGGAGGAATCTCCGGAGGAACTCCCGGAGGAATCTCCGGAGGAACTCCCGGAGGAATCTCCGGAGGAACTCCCGGAGGAATCTCCGGAGGAACTCCCGGAGGAATCTCCGGAGGAACTCCCGGAGGAATCTCCGGAGGAACTCCCGGAGGAATCTCCGGAGGAACTCCCGGAGGAATCTCCGGAGGAACTCCCGGAGGAATCTCCGGAGGAACTCCCGGAGGAATCTCCGGAGGAACTCCCGGAGGAATCTCCGGAGGAACTCCCGGAGGAATCTCCGGAGGAACTCCCGGAGGAATCTCCGGAGGAACTCCCGGAGGAATCTCCGGAGGAACTCCCGGAGGAATCTCCGGAGGAACTCCCGGAGGAATCTCCGGAGGAACTCCCGGAGGAATCTCCGGAGGAACTCCCGGAGGAATCTCCGGAGGAACTCCCGGAGGAATCTCCGGAGGAACTCCCGGAGGAATCTCCGGAGGAACTCCCGGAGGAATCTCCGGAGGAACTCCTGGAGGAATCTCCGGAGGAACTCCTGGAGGAATCTCCGGAGGAACTCCCGGAGGAATCTCCGGATGAACTCCCGGAGGAATCTCCGGAGGAACTCCCGGAGGAATCTCCGGAGGAACTCCCGGAGGAATCTCCGGAGGAACTCCCGGAGGAATCTCCGGAGGAACTCCCGGAGGAATCTCCGGAGGAACTCTCGGAGGAATCTCCGGAGGAACTCCCGGAGGAATCTCCGGAGGAACTCCCGGAGGAATCTCCGGAGGAACTCCCGGAGGAATCTCCGGAGGAACTCCCGGAGGAATCTCCGGAGGAACTCCCGGAGGAATCTCCGGAGGAACTCCCGGAGGAATCTCCGGAGGAACTCCCGGAGGAATCTCCGGAGGAACTCCCGGAGGAATCTCCGGAGGAACTCCCGGAGGAATCTCCGGAGGAACTCCCGGAGGAATCTCCGGAGGAACTCCCGGAGGAATCTCCGGAGGAACTCCCGGAGGAATCTCCGGAGGAACTCCCGGAGGAATCTCCGGAGGAACTCCCGGAGGAATCTCCGGAGGAACTCCCGGAGGAATCTCCGGAGGAACTCCCGGAGGAATCTCCGGAGGAACTCCCGGAGGAATCTCCGGAGGAACTCCCGGAGGAATCTCCGGAGGAACTCCCGGAGGAATCTCCGGAGGAACTCCCGGAGGAATCTCCGGAGGAACTCCCGGAGGAATCTCCGGAGGAACTCCCGGAGGAATCTCCGGAGGAACTCCCGGAGGAATCTCCGGAGGAACTCCCGGAGGAATCTCCGGAGGAACTCCCGGAGGAATCTCCGGAGGAACTCCCGGAGGAATCTCCGGAGGAACTCCCGGGGGAATCTCCGGAGGAACTCCCGGAGGAATCTCCGGAGGAACTCCCGGAGGAATCTCCGGAGGAACTCCCGGAGGAATCTCCGGAAGAACTCCCAGAGGAATCTCCGGAGGAATCTCCCGGAGGAATCTCCTGAAGAATCTCCGGAGGAACTCCCGGAGGTATCTCCGGAGGAACTCCCGGAAGTATCTCCGGAGGAACTCCCGGAGGAAGTTCCGTGGGGAATCTCCGGAGAAATTCCGTGGAAAATTGTCGGAGGATTCCCTAAGAAATTTCTGGTAGAACCTTTGTTTCTGCATTTTCAGTATGTGGAGCTTGATTTTTATGTCGTTCATATAATTTATTAAAGCACTATGTGTTTCGCTTCAAGAAATCCGATTTGACTAGATTCAACAAGCATTTAATCTTCCTTGGAAGAAAGTTTCCAACAAATTGTACCCGGCATTGGCCAACAATGTGAAGAATCACTTTCTTCAACCAGCAACCATCCCGTCTTAAGCCATCCGGACGACTGGTTGGTGCACGGCCTGTGGGAGGAGGGCAATGGAAACAAGAAAATTGCACAAAATAGAAACCTTATAATAAAATGTTCCATCATTCATTCATTCATTTCTGACCGACGAGGGCGGCAGGACAAAGAACCGGTCATCGGACAAGAATGCCGTAAAGTGATTTGTGCTTTCTTTCGCCCCTCCCCCCTTGATTCTGCGCGCCCCACGAGGAGGCTCCTGGAGCTCTTCAGCAATCCCAGGGGAATTCCCATTCAGATGGGCAAAAATGTACAACCTTGACCAGCCAGCCTTCAGTCAGTGCATAACCGGATCGGATCGGCTCGAGTCGGCTTGGCTTGGCCGGTTGGCTGGATACCTACTATGTCCGTTTCGCTGGTTCAGTGTTGTCGTAGTACGACGACATTGTAGCTTTATACTGAGCGGAAGATGGTGGGGAGATGAGATATTTTTACGATTGTGAGCTACGTTGAATGTTCGAGGAAGGAAAGAGCTTCCTATCCTGTTTCATCGCGCCGGCCATCATAAGAAAAATGCATCATCTCTTAAGTTGGGTTACGTGTAATGCGCACAGGCTAGGGTGGTTCCAAGTTTTTGTTTTTTTTTTATTTACTTATCTAGTTTAGTTGATTATTTTCCTTCTCTTTCTAGCCTGAATGTCATAATCATTTGCTCCGCTACATTGGTCGCCGCTGATAACATCTTAACGTCAGTTATGTGTTCGCTGAAGTGCTTCTTCCACCTTTCGATTTGTTCACTTCACATTGTCAGAATGCTTCCGTCTAGAACCCCGTAGTTTCTTGCTCACGTCCACCGAGTACAGTATTCTTTCCCAATTTTTGGTCGTGAGAATCCCAGTTTTCCCAACGAGTACATCGAGCCACCCTAGCAGTAGTGTATTCAAGTGAGACATCCTAAAGACGTTATCTTTCTTCCGCTGCAAGTTGCTTTTTACCTCTTCCCATCATCGTCCAGAGTCCAGAGGCATCATCGTATCCCGAACGACCACTCACTCACGTAATCGAAATTGGATGCTTAAGTTGGTCTCAAGGGTAATCTGTAGATTTGTGCGCTTCAGAATTGAACGCCACCCAGCTGCAGGGCACAGTAAGTAATAGCAAACTGCATGTCCGGGACCCAATTCACGTCTCAACTATGTGCGCTTCCGAACAGTGTTTCTAGCTTCGGGCAATCTACCGGCATGCTCCGATAATCTATCGTTATGACTACCTTCAATAGTTTGAAACACTATTTCTTCCCCGAACACAAACCATCATTCGGGGGTAAAAAAGTGAGCCAAAATTTTCCCAATTTAGTTTGCACCATCGGGGGCAAGATATCGCCCATATCATCTCCGCAAAGGCCATCGGATTTCGTTTAATCGTATCGACATCGACATGGAAGTCTGGCCTTCCGGCCGCCCCTAGTGCCGGAGAAACCGGAGCAATTTTCATAAAACTTTCAAACCAGCAACCGACATCGTTCTATGGAGGAGAGATTTCTCGAACCACTAACTTCCGATTTGCCTCCGGCTCATGTATGGCGGCACGGCAGCTCACACACGACACAAACTCGGTCGGTCGGTTGGTACCAAACCAATCCTTATTCCCACCGAAGCGAGAGATAATGGGATATCCGATGCAAGAAAGTCAAAAACTGTAACCCTCCCCTAGACTAGACTAAATAAGACAAGGGCCAAATGGAACATCATCAGGGAAACTTAACGCACTGTAGGGCAGGAACAGTGTAATCTTTTCTATTTTGAATTTTCAGTTCAGGGAAGCTTATACGAGCGGAGAGAATATCATAGTTATAGGCGAATTTCAATTTCGAAACAATGACACCGCGAAGAGTAAGAAAAATTGTTTTGGGACTATTCGTTGTAAAGTTTAAATAGATATATGCCTTTTGGTAATAGCAATTCGCGACTTTTGAAAAACAACCAATGGAAAATTGAATGAGTCCTATACAGAAAATTTAAACTTATCCACCCGCAGCTTCTGATTTTTGATCAGCAATTGGAAAAAGTTATTACCTTATCTCCCTGCTGTGTAAATAGCTTCAATCTGGAAAATATCCCGAATTTTGAACAATGATGTAAGTTTTAAAAATTGAACTTCTCTATCCGTAGTATTTACTAGAGCATTGCTGTGATAGGAATCCAATATTAACAGTATTCCTACAAACATTTAAACCCCACAATGTTTTTCTCCCACCCAACCAACAATGTTTTCCACAAACCCCAAAAACGGCATCGATTTTAAACTTTATTCCATCTCGGAGCTATTCCCACCCGCATAATGGCGCTTTGCATCCCATTTTGAACAAAAATAAAACTGCAATGCTCGCTCACGTTCATATCACTTCGACTGAACTCGGATCTTTCAGCAACTTAACCCCCGACCGCCACTCAGCATCATCTGAATTGGTAGGGTAAATGTTCGTGTAGTAGCGATACTTCCAATTTGACAACGTCTTCAGCAAGAGGATACACAGAAGAAGTTTGCTTTACCTGGGATGTAAAAAATCATAAAATTGTTATTTTGTTATTTGCTAGTTTCATTGACGCCGTCTATCGCCGATTGCAAGAGAGTTTGTAGGACAATATCAGGCAGGATACATGGGTGAACGCGCTACAACGGACCAGATGTACGCCATCTGCCAGGTGTTGCAGAAATGCCGCGAATACAACGTGCCCACACATCACTTGTTAATCGATTTTAAATCGGCGTTTGATACAATCAATCGAGACCAGCTATGGCAGATTATGCACGAATATGGATTCCCGGATAAACTGATCTGATTAATCAAGGCGACGATGGGTTACGGCAAGGAGATGGTCTTTCGTGCTTGCTGTTCAACACTTCTCTAGAGAGTGTAATAAGAAAAGCGGGGATACACACGAGTGGAACGATTTTCACGAACGATTTCCGTTCAGCTGCTTGATTTCGCTGATGATATTGATATTATTGCTCCTAAATTTGAGACGAAGGCGGAAACGTACATTCGACTAAAGAGTGAAGCCAGGTGAATCGTACATGACAGTGCATGATGTCAAAGGGCTCCAGGAAGGGGTCACCGCGCCCGCCACCCCGAATTTATATCGACGGTAATGAAATCGAGGCGTTACATGAAGAATTCATGTACTCTAGCTCACTGGTGACCGCCGATAACGACACCAACAGAGAAATTCAGAGACGCATTGTGACAAAAAATCTAGCTTACTTTGGACTCCGCAGAATTCTACGACAGAACAAAATTCGCCGTCACACAAGAGTTAAGTTAACTATCAACAAAACGCTGATCAGATTGGTAGCCTTCTATAGGCACGAAGCATTGACCCTACGTGCAGAGAACCATCGCGCCCTTGGAGTTTTCGAACGGAAGATGTTGCGCTCAGCTGCTGAGAGAACCAACCATCGTCCACATCGTGAAAATCGAGAGGCTACGGAGGGCGGGTCACGTCATCAGGATGTCGGAGAGCGACCCGATCGAGCTCGAGAGTCATCCGACGGGTACAAGAAGACGTGGTGCGCAGAGAGCAAGGTGGATCGATGAAGTGGAGACCGATTTTCGGACCCTTCGCAGAGTGCGGAGCTAGAGACACACAGCAATGGACCGAGTGGAATGGAGACGGCTACTATGTACAGCAGAGGCCACTCATGCCTTAATCTGATCAGTAATGTAAGGGGATTTTTTTTATTACAGTACGGGTTTGGGCCGAAGGGTCTCAGATTTTCATGAAACTTTTTCCACAGGCTGGGCTCAAGGATAAATAAATAAAAAATAATGAGAAAATCAGGGTCGCCTATTTTGCGTGGTTGCGTTGCGTGCGTTGCGTTGCGTTGCGTTGCGTGGTAACGGAGTAATTCATAGATTGCATACTGGAAGTTGACATGTTAAGCCTTTAATACTGCTATTCTAATTGCTTTTGGAATGCTATTTGAGACGGAACAGCAATCCAATCAGAGGTAGAAGTAAAAAAGACATGAAAACTTCCATTGCCGGCCACGCCCATCCTCTCCGTTACGAGGATAGGAAAGGATGTGATGATATGACACCTACTAATGAAAGGCCAGCGACTCACCGGCGCCCCCATAGGTGTCAAGGAATTGGATATTTAAAATGGGTTGATTTGGGATTCACTATAAGCGAGTGATGCGACAAGATTTAGATTGTGTAACTGTATTTGTACCATGTAGATGTGTTGGTCTTGGGTGTAAGTGTTTTAGTATGTTTAAACACCAACGTTGGGAGGGACTAAGCTAAGAGATTTTGTCACTCCATGGGCCTTTTTGCTCCTGGGATGGGGCATAGGCATTTACACTGTGTCCTGACTAACAAGCCTAGGCTTAAGCGCCATTGATCGCTCTCTGAAACGATAAGAAATACGTTATGTGGATGGGAAGGGATAGTAGGGAAATGGATGGTATCTATTTATCGAGCTGCCAGCGACTCACCGACGCTCTCGTAAATAGAAAATGGAATGGGATTTTTGTACGGAAATAGTCTGGAAATCAGTATAATTAGGAAATGCTATTGGATTACACTGAAGTGTTTTTTTACGACGGTAATGGTACCGCGTAAAAAAAACCGTCGTAAAAAAACCCGCGTTATTTCAAAAAACGTCGTAAAAAAAGTCCAAAAAAATCAAGTCACGTTAGATGTAATCCTGACTATTTTACGAGTGTTTTTGAAAAAACTCGGTTTTTTTACGACGGGTTTTGAAATAACGCGGTTTTTGTACGACTTTTTTTGAAATAACGCGGTTTTTTTACGCGGTACCGCGTAAAAAAAACCGCGTAAAAAAACCGCGTAAAAAAACTGCGTAAAAAACCGCGTAAAAAAAAACTTCAGTGTATTATGAAATTATGTGTAGTTCGAGTAACTATAAAGCAAGAACTTACCAAATGGGAACACCTTGAAATATTTCTAAAACTTTCATTTTACAAATGCAAATATAAAATCTCATGCGGTTGATAAGCTAGATAAATGTTTATCAAAATAGATTCATAATACGCTATATCGACAAATGGATAGAAAATAGTAGATGTAAAAAGAACATTCTCACCAATTCCAAAACAACTTCGTCGTCTACGGCAGAAGTCCTGGCAATATAGACATGGGCCATCAATCCATGATACGCGGCAAACAGCTGGGCTGAGATTTTCTTGTTGCACTGGTTGCCCTTTCCGGTCGTCTCAAGAATGGTTCTGGAACCAATTTCCCCAGCACTATGAAACATCAGGACAGGATGCTCCGTCGGTCGTTCGCTTGCTTGATCCAATTTATCACGATCACCTTGTGCTACTCGTTACCAATACGATTTTGTCACTTTCACACTTGAGCCACATCATCTGCAGGACTACTCCTCTGCCGGCCATAATTGAATACAGAAACGGACCCCAATCCCAATCACATCAGAGAACACGCAGCATTTGCAAACACGACACGCGAACCTCCGAACGATTTCCACTCTGGTCGGGAGCGGTTCCTGTACTGGAAAACGTTTCATTCGCGACGTCGAGTGCCCGTAATGCACGGTTTTTTATTCATGTCCCGCAGTTTAAGACCACTTGCAATTACTTGGAACCACTTGTAATATCGGACTATGGAATAAAACACAACCGTTTTCCAGAAGTACAATCTAAGAAGAGCAGAAAATCAGGGTCGCCTATTTTCCCGGAAAACTCAGGTGGAAATTTCTTGTTTTCTCCTGACACTACTTTCTTTGAAAAATCATAACTCAAGAACGAAGGATCGTAGAAACAAAATATGTACTGGACAAAGTTTTCCACGAAATTTTCCTCAGTTGAGAAAATTTGTAAAGAAAAGCTTTAAAAACTATTCCCGAGCTCGTGGAAAATTTTCAAAGAAAATATTTTTGAGTAGGTTATTTCACAAGCTTTAATTGCTGAAACTTTTGGAATGCACCTTTTTTCGTTTTTGAGTTATTTTGTTTAAAAATGTCCAAATGTGCCATATAGGCCTTTTTTTGGAAAATCATAACTTAAGAACGAAGCATCGTAGAAACAAAGTTTTTAATGAAAACTAGTGAATATGAAGGCGCCGTGGCGCCCGTCAGCAGTTTACTCTTTTTTCATTATTTTTTTTTGTATTGTTTCAAGAATATAACCTTCAATATTGTTTTTTTTTGTCTTGACATACTGCTCCCTTTGGACTTGAGCCTGCTTCTCCAATTGGTGTTTTGTGTGCACTTTTGGATAACCCTCTCCTACAATTGCATGAAAAATTGTTGGAATCAAACACAAATTAATAAAAAATGCACAATAAAATTTCAATAAAACAAACAGAATTAAATATTAAGCAATGAAAACAATGTAATAAATATATTTGCAATTACCATAAAAAAGGGCTGCCAGGATTTTTTTTTTATTTGAGACAAATAGGGGAAATTACCTATTCTCGGCCGTTTCGTTCTCTTCGTCTTTGTGCGTTTTTTGAAACCTATTGAACTCAGAGTTGGTCTCAAATCCTTCCCAACTATGCTGAATTATTTGACTAAGTTTCAGGCAATTTGGCTGACAAAAACCCCCCCATGACGAAGAGAACAAACCTGCCGATAATACCCATTGTCACCCTATATTTAAAAATTCATATTAAGAAAATATCGAAAACATGTTTTGAAGAAATTATCGTATAATCCGTTAACAGAAAATTAAAGAAAACAAAATGCCGAATGACACATGATAGAAAGATTAGAGAGACGTTAAAAAACTATGCGTGCAATAGACCGAGAAATCGCTTGCTGTCCGAACTCGCTAACGCTCGTCGGACTAAAAATAAGGATAACATCTCTGTTTGCATTATACCGAGCCATATCTTGGATCTGCGGTTTGCCTAGAACCGAACCGATGCAAACACGGCGCGTCGGATATCGGAAACTTCGGCGGCCTGCTGCCGCCTTGTTTCCTCAATCCTCTATATGCGGCTTCGCCGCATGTTTCCTAGCGGTTGTGAACAGCGTAGAATTTTTAGTTTGACATAGGATGACATCGGGTATTATCGGCTGGTTTGTTCTCTTCGTCATGGGGGGTTTTTGTCAGCCAAATTGCCTGAAACTTGGCCATATAATTCACATTGGTTGGGAAGGATTTGAGGCCAACTCTAAGTTCAATAGGTTTCAAAAAACCCCACAAGACGAAAAGAACAAAACGGCCGAGAATAGGTAATTTCCCCTAGTTTAAATTAGGAATCGCCTAAGGAATTATAGGTAGAATCCCCGATGGAATCGATAGAGGAATTTCTGGAGGAATTCCCTGGAATTCCTCCTGAGGAATCTCTAAGGGTGCATCCATTTAGTACGTCACGCAAAATTTTGGAATTTTAGACCCTCCGTACCTTCGAACGGGTTTTTCGTATGCCTAATACAGTTAAACCTTCATGAGTCGATATTGAAGGGACTATCGAGTCGATGACATCGACTGAGTCGATATCGAGTCAAGGAACATCGACTCATGGAGGTTCAACTGTACATTGCTTGTCACACTTTCCGTACTTCCCTCCCCCTATGAACGTCATGTACTTTATGGATACCCCTAAAAGAACTTCTGCAGGAATCCTTGAAAATCGAAGTATTCCCTAATCAAACTTCTGTAGGAATCCATAGCGGAACTTCTGTAGAGATCTGGCTAGGGGCTTTCGTAGCAATTACTGTATGGACTCCTATATGTATCACTGAAAGAAGCTCTTCCCTGATTCAACTCCTGGAGAAATCACAAAATCCTCCTGAATGAGCCTCTGAAGGAACTTCTGGAGAGATCTCTGAAGAAACTCATGGAAAAATCTCTGACTGAAATTTAAGAGGAATTCTAGAAAATAATCCCAGGAGGAATACCTAAAGAAACTCGTCAAATAATCCTTGAAGTGACTCCTGGAGAAATCTCTGAAAGAACTCCTAGACAAATCCCTGAATGATGTCCTGGAGCAATCTCTAAATGAAGTCCTGGACTAATCCCTTACGGAACTCCTTAACTAATCTGTGAAGGAACTTCTGGAGATATCCTTGATGGAACCCACGGAGCGATCACTGAAAAATTCAAGATAAATCTGATTGAAATTTTATAGGAATCACAAACAGAATTTCAGGAGCTCATCTCATCTCATCTCATCTCATCTCATCTCATCTCATCTCATCTCATCTCATCTCATCTCATCTCATCTCATCTCATCTCATCTCATCTCATCTCATCTCATCTCATCTCATCTCATCTCATCTCATCTCATCTCATCTCATCTCATCTCATCTCATCTCATCTCATCTCATCTCATCTCATCTCATCTCATCTCATCTCATCTCATCTCATCTCATCTCATCTCATCTCATCTCATCTCATCTCATCTCATCTCATCTCATCTCATCTCATCTCATCTCATCTCATCTCATCTCATCTCATCTCATCTCATCTCATCTCATCTCATCTCATCTCATCTCATCTCATCTCATCTCATCTCATCTCATCTCATCTCATCTCATCTCATCTCATCTCATCTCATCTCATCTCATCTCATCTCATCTCATCTCATCTCATCTCATCTCATCTCATCTCATCTCATCTCATCTCATCTCATCTCATCTCATCTCATCTCATCTCATCTCATCTCATCTCATCTCATCTCATCTCATCTCATCTCATCTCATCTCATCTCATCTCATCTCATCTCATCTCATCTCATCTCATCTCATCTCATCTCATCTCATCTCATCTCATCTCATCTCATCTCATCTCATCTCATCTCATCTCATCTCATCTCATCTCATCTCATCTCATCTCATCTCATCTCATCTCATCTCATCTCATCTCATCTCATCTCATCTCATCTCATCTCATCTCATCTCATCTCATCTCATCTCATCTCATCTCATCTCATCTCATCTCATCTCATCTCATCTCATCTCATCTCATCTCATCTCATCTCATCTCATCTCATCTCATCTCATCTCATCTCATCTCATCTCATCTCATCTCATCTCATCTCATCTCATCTCATCTCATCTCATCTCATCTCATCTCATCTCATCTCATCTCATCTCATCTCATCTCATCTCATCTCATCTCATCTCATCTCATCTCATCTCATCTCATCTCATCTCATCTCATCTCATCTCATCTCATCTCATCTCATCTCATCTCATCTCATCTCATCTCATCTCATCTCATCTCATCTCATCTCATCTCATCTCATCTCATCTCATCTCATCTCATCTCATCTCATCTCATCTCATCTCATCTCATCTCATCTCATCTCATCTCATCTCATCTCATCTCATCTCATCTCATCTCATCTCATCTCATCTCATCTCATCTCATCTCATCTCATCTCATCTCATCTCATCTCATCTCATCTCATCTCATCTCATCTCATCTCATCTCATCTCATCTCATCTCATCTCATCTCATCTCATCTCATCTCATCTCATCTCATCTCATCTCATCTCATCTCATCTCATCTCATCTCATCTCATCTCATCTCATCTCATCTCATCTCATCTCATCTCATCTCATCTCATCTCATCTCATCTCATCTCATCTCATCTCATCTCATCTCATCTCATCTCATCTCATCTCATCTCATCTCATCTCATCTCATCTCATCTCATCTCATCTCATCTCATCTCATCTCATCTCATCTCATCTCATCTCATCTCATCTCATCTCATCTCATCTCATCTCATCTCATCTCATCTCATCTCATCTCATCTCATCTCATCTCATCTCATCTCATCTCATCTCATCTCATCTCATCTCATCTCATCTCATCTCATCTCTACCCTACCCTCTACCCTAACCCTTTACCCTAGCCCTCTACCCTAACCCTCTACTCTACCCTCTACCCTAACCCTCTTCCTAACCCTCTACCCTACCCTCCACCCTAACCCTACCGGCAACCCTAACTCTCTACCCTAGCCCTCTACCCTAACCCTCTACCTTAGCCCTCTACCCTAACCCTCTACTCTAGCCCTCTACCCTAACCCTCTACCCTACCCTCTACCCTAACCCTCTACCCTAACCCTCTACCATAGCCCTCTACCCTAACCCTCTACCCCACCCTCTACTTTAACCCTCTACCCTAGCCCTCTACTCTTACCCTCTACCCTACCCTCTACCCTTACCCTCTACCCTAACCCTCTACCCTAGCCCTCTACCCTAACCCTCTACCCTAACCCTTTACCCTAACCCTCTACCCTAGCCCTCTACCCTACCCTCTACCCTAACCCTCTACCCTAACCCTTTACCCTAGCCCTCTACCCTAACCCTCTACCCTAGCCCTCTACCCTACCCTCTACCCTAACCCTCTACCCTAACCCTTTACCCTAGCCCTCTACCCTAACCCTCTACTCTACCCTCTACCCTAACCCTCTTCCTAACCCTCTACCCTAACCCTACCGGCTACCCTAACTCTCTACCCTACCCTCTACCCTAACCCTACCCTCTACCCTAACCCTCTACCCTAGCCCTCTACCCTAACCCTCTACCCTACCCTCTACCCTACCCTCTACCCTAACCCTCTACCCTAACCCTATACCCTAGCCCTCTACCCTAACCCTCTACCCTACCCTCTACCCTAACCCTACCCTCTACCCTAACCCTCTACCCTAGCCCTCTACCCTAACCCTCTACCCTACCCTCTACCCTACCCTCTACCCTAACCCTCTACCCTAACCCTATACCCTAGCCCTCTACCCTAACCCTCTACCCTACCCTCTACCCTAACCCTACCCTCTACCCTAGCCCTCTACCCTACCCTCTACCCTAACCCTCTACCCTACCCTCTACCCTAACCCCCTACCCTACCCTCTACTCAAGCCCTCTACCCTACCCTCTACCCTAACCCTCTACCCTTGGTCATCATCTCAATACCAAGCACTTGTTTGCAAATTTTACCAACTTGCATGCAAGCATTACAGACAGAAGGACAGATAGACAGATAGACAGATAGACAGATAGACAGATAGACAGATAGACAGACAGAAGGACAGATAGACAGATCAAGGCTATTCTATTAAGTAATGAAAGCTAGTTTTCTCAGGAATCCAAAAAAAATGAAGTGGAAAAAGTTTTCCGAAAAATTTTCCACCGTTGAGAAAATTCATAAGGAAAAGCCGAGAAAACTATGTCAAAACTCGCGGAATTTTTTTGAAAAAATATTTTGAGAAGGTAATTTTATAAGCTTTGATTGCTAAAATTTTTGGAATGCACTTTTTTTCGTTGTTGAGTTATGCCCAATTTTTTTAAGGCCTTGATTAATGTCTGAAGGGGTTCCTCCAGTAATTTCTCCACGAATTCCACCAGGGATTCCTCCAGGGATTGATCTAGGAATTTATTCAGGTAATCCTCCAAGTATTGTTTCAGAGAATGCTCCAGGTATTACTTTAGGATTCCATTAGGCATTCCTTCAGGGATTTCTCTAGGAATTCCTTCAGAGATTTCTTCAGCTTCCTGTGATTACACCAGAAATTCTTCCAAGGTTTCCTCCAAAGTTGTCTTCACCAATTCCTTCAGGAATTTCTCCAACAAAACTGTTAGGAACAACGTATCCCCTTAAGCGTTCATCCACGTATGGTGGGCATAGAGCTTCACTGTAAGCAAATAAAACATACCTACACGGACACCACATGCAATAGAGCCCGTATCATTGTTCGTCCACATCCAATACACCATTCGTTACTAGATACTACAGTAGGAAACACATGAATATTGTGAAGAAGTAGAGATTTTGTTATAGATCGTAAAACGTAAGAATTGGTTGCTACTTATGCCTATAATTTGTTACTACTTAATATAAATTTGTCCTTAATCTAGGTTTCCTAAAGCTAATTGAATCCTAAAGTAAATTTGTTGCTAAAGTGTACATTTGTGTGGAGATTAATTGTAAGTAACATTATACTACTGTCGAAAAACGTGCAATTAAATAATGACAATATATTTCAGCTTCGAGCTAACTATCGAGAAAAATCGAGTTTGCTTCGGAGAATCCGAACGTTTAGCAACAAATTCTCGAAGAATTATATTAAAACCATGTCGCGGAGGTCCGACATTCGCCAGACAAGATCTCAGGCGAGAGCTTTGCGGGAACAGCAAGCTAACCTCCAAGTCAGCGTCGAACAAACGGCCCATTCATCCGCAGATAATTACAACGTGGCTGCAGCCACTGTGTGAGCAGATGCTTTCGACTGCGGTGGATGTGATCGGCTGAACAATGTCGAAGCTATGATAGTGTGCCGAGATTGTCAACGCTATTATCATTTTTCGTGTGCCAATGTGACTGCCGAAACGGTTCATGGGAGACCGTTTGTGTGTTTTTCTTGTGCCCGACCACCGTTTCTCCCCCCAGCGCGATCAATGTCCGGTCGTTTGAGTTCGTCCAGTGCACGACAAGCTCGTATAGCCCGTGAGCTACAGCGGCTGGAGGAGGAGAGGCAATTGGAGGAAGAAATCCAACGGGAACAGATCGAACAGGAGAAATCGCTGGCAGAAAGGTCTAGGAGGGAAAAGATTGAGCGACAGCGGCAGTTTATTGCGCGAAAGTATGACCTGCTGAGCCAAGCGGACGCCGAGGAAGATGATGGGAGCAATTCTGGCAGCGACAATCGGAATAGCAGGGTTGAAAGCTGGGTAAGAGCGCAAGGCGCAGCAGTGGCCGGTCCTTCCGAGGTCGTAGTAAATGTTACGGATTCCATTCAGCGACCGTCTGATTCATCCGCCGGTAACATTCCCGCCGTAAACTTGCAATCAACCCCGCTGACCCAGAAGAAAGCAACTGGTGCAAATACCAATCATGCGCCGAGCCTAGCGGACCAGCTAGCTGCGGCCATCGACGTCGAGACCACTGGCAGCATAACGATCGGAGACACGGTCGACGATGAGGAAGAAGGCGCAGTCGGTATCGACGGGACGTTGTCTCGACGCAGCGCTTACCACCCGATTTCACCGGTGAACACTCGGATGTACGACCAAGTTTTGGAGGAGCCAAACCCAGTCAAACCGACAACTGGGGCAGTGCCGAAGGTAGTACGCAGCACAACGTTATTTGAGAGGTGGCGGTCAGAAACCGCAAGCCTACGAAAGTGTACAGAACTGGAGTCGGAGCATAAGAAGGAGAACGATCTTCGACGGAAGCGCGAATTGGAGCTCACCAACCAACTGAAGCAGATGGAGATCCAGCGGCGAGATGAACAGCAAATCCGACGAGCGATGGAAGAAGAACTTCAGCAGCGGGAGCGTGACCAAGCGCTGGTAGAAGAACGGAAGCAACGGGAGTTGGCCGCAGTTCAGGACGAGTTGCATCGACTGCGGGAAATCGAGCAGCAGTTTCTGAAGGAAAAGGAACCACCAACGAGTGGACGTATTGGTGATCCGGAACCCCATCCGGTCGGACGTCGTTCTGGAGATCATCACCAACCAACAGCGACGATCAACGAGCAGCCACCGTTGCGCCACACCGTGAACGTAGGTAACGCCCCCACAGCCCATTGTACCATCATGCCACCGGTGAGTAACCACAACTTTATTCCAAATCATTTGCACAATGTGCCAATAAATACTAGCCCCTCGTATTCGTACCACTCTTTCAATGAAAACTACCCCCCATCGCCCATTTACACGCCTATCGGCGGTCGTAGCAACTACAATGTGCCAGAAAGTCCACTATCTCTACCCCCCCATGTTGCGTATGGTCAACAAGGTCGTCCGTTTCTAAATTCGTTTGTTGTGAATGCACCAATACCGAGCAACGAGTTCCAACCGATGGAACAGGGTCCGTCGTCGCAGCAGCTGGCTACCAGACAAGTAGTATCGAAGGAGTTGCCGGTATTCACTGGAGATCCGGTGGATTGGCCACTCTTCTGCAGCAGCTATCATCATTCCACTCAGGCGTGTGGATACTCCAATTCGGAGAATCTCTCCGTTTGCAAAGAAGCCTCAAGGGTAAAGCCAGGGAAGCGGTTAGCAGCTTTCTTCTACACCCGTCCACAGTACCGCAAGTGATTTCTACGCTGCAAACGTTGTTTGGGAGGCCTGAACACATCATTCACAACATGATTTCCAAGGTCCGCGAGATTCCTGCACCAAGGGCGGACCGACTAGAAACGCTTGTGAATTTCGGTCTTGCGGTACAGAATCTGTGCGGGCACCTCAAGGCTATCGGACTGGAGCAACACTTGTCTAATCCCATGCTGTTGCAAGAAATGGTTGACAAGTTACCGGCTAACGTCAAACTTAGCTGGGCTCTTCACCAGGAGCAGATACCAGCGGTGAACCTCAGTGAGTTCGGCGAATACATGGGAAAAATCGTATCCGCCACCAGCAGTGTGACATGCTACAGTGCATTCTCGCAGAAGCCATCCAAGGACGGACGGATCAAAGAGAAGGCATACGTGAACGCACACTCATCATCGATCGAAGGCGAAGGAAGCAACGGCGAAAACACGTTCACCGATTGGAGAGCTTCGTTAAAATCTACGAGACCGGTGGATAAGCAGGTGTCTACCAGCAAGGCGTGTCCAGCTTGTGGGGCTAAAACTCACCAAGCAGCAGGATGCCCGTCCTTTAAGAAACTTTCCGTAGACGATCGGTGGAAAATAGTGAAGGAAAACCAGCTCTGCCGTCGTTGTCTAACACCACACACACGATGGCCTTGCAAGGGAGAAGTATGCGGGATCGGCGGCTGCCAGAAGAAACATAATCGTCTGCTGCATTCCAACAACCCACCGGCGGAAGGACTTCAAAACCCGGCGAGCGCAACGGTTACGGTTCACCGGTCAATCAACACATCAACGTTGTTCCGAGTTCTACCAGTAACTCTTTTCGGAAAGAACGGTCAGGTGAACACATTAGCGTTTCTAGATGGCGGTTCGTCTATCACGATGATTGAGCAATCGTTAGTTGATGAACTTGGCGCGGGTGGGCCAGCGGAATCCTTGTGCATCCAATGGACAGGAGGCGTAAAGAAGCAGATCGCAGATACAAATCGAGTACAGCTCCAAATATCAGCAGTGGGTAGCAGCCAACGTTTCAAACTGAACGAAGTGTACACTGTGAAAAACTTGGGACTACCGGAGCAGTCGTTAGATTTCAGCGAGATGTCAGCGCGGTTCAAGCACTTGGGTGGCTTGCCTGTTACGAGTTTTGACGCCGCCGTGCCAGGCCTGCTGATAGGTTTATCAAACACACACTTGTTGGCTACGCTGAAACTGCGGGAAGGTCGACCGCAGGAGCCGATAGCGGCGAAAACCCGAATCGGCTGGTCTATCTACGGATGTCAACGTGATAAAGTTGACGTTATGCACCACCGACAGCTGCACATCTGTGTTAAGCCAACGAATGAAGATTTGCATGATTACGTGCAGAGTTTCTTTTCCGTAGAAAGCCTTGGCGTGGCGTTGGTACCCCAAGTCGAGGGAGTGGACGAGCAGCGAGCCCGCAGAATTCTGGAAGAAACCACGGAGCGAACGAGTAGCGGCAGATTCCAGACAGGACTCCTATGGAAGCACGATGGATTGGAATTTCCGGACAGTCGGCCGTTAGCAGAAAAGCGACTAAGATGTTTGGAGAGACGACTGTTGAACTGCACTCTACACGAACGTCCGCCAACAAATGTCGGTCTACCAGGAGAAGGGCTACGCCCACAAGGCAACCGTCGAAGAGCTGCGCCGTCTTGATCCAAGTCGAACATGGTACCTTCCCCTTGGTATAGTCCTCAATCCCAGGAAACCAAGTAAAGTAAGGGTAATCTGGGACGCCGCGGCAAAGGTCCAAGGTGTTTCATTAAACTCCATGCTGTTAAAGGGTCCGGATCAATTGATCGCTTCTTTCCGTGCTTTTCCAATATCGTGAACGAGAGGTAGCCATTTCTGGAGACATTGAAGAAATGTTTCACCAGCTCCTAATTCGAGAGGAAGACCGGTGCGCGCTACTGTTTCTGTGGAGAGATTCCCCGGAAATGCCAATCGAAGTCATGGTGATGAATGTTGCAGTCTTCGGTGCGTCATGTTCTCCAGCTCAATCTCTTTTTGTGATGAATTTGAACGCTACGGAACACGAAACAGAACATCCACGGGCAGCGGCAGCAATCAAACACCGGCACTATGTGGACGACTATCTGGACAGCGTTGATACCGAGGAAGAGGCTGTCGAATTAGCTTTGGAGGTAGCGGAAGTCCACTCGAAGGCCGGATTCAACATCAGAAATTGGCTGTCGAACAAGTAGTGCTGGACCAGATAGGTGGAGTGAACCCCGGATCCGTTAAGAGTTTCGCTGCAGACAAGGAAACGGGCACAGAACGACTACTTGGGATGATTTGGAGACCAGAGGAGGACGTGTTTTCGTTTTCATTAAGCTTTCGCGAAGATTTGCAACAGCTAGTGGCAGGAGAAGTAGTTCCGACCAAAAGGGACATGCTAAGAGTTACGATGAGCATCTATGATCCTCTGGGTCTCGTGGCAGCCTTCGTTATCCATGGGAAGGTACTTGTCCAGGACGTCTGGAGGACCAAAATCGATTGGGACGAGAAGGTTCCCTGGGAAATTTTCTTACGCTGGAAACAGTGGCTTGCTGTACTCCGCACGATGAATACAGTTAAAGTTCCTCGCTGTTATTTCCCAGGATACAGCACCGATAGCTACAACTCCCTAGACTTGCACGTCTTCGTTGATGCTAGCGAAGAAGCCTACGCAGCAGTCGCGTATTTTCGCGTCATCGACAACGGTTGTGTTCGGTGCTCATTAGTATCTTCGAAGACAAAAGTAGCTCCACTTCATCCTCTTTCCATCCCACGCCTTGAACTGTCCGCTGCAGTAATTGGCGCACGTTTACGGAAGACGATTGAAGAGAAACATTCTCTGAAAATACGTCGCACAGTTTTCTGGAGTGATTCATCAACGGTTATCGCTTGGATTAGGTCCGATGCGCGTCGCTATCGACAGTTCGTAGCATTTCGGGTCAACGAAATACTCAGTCTATCGTCGGTTCAAGAGTGGCGCTGGGTGCCCACAAAACTGAACGTGGCCGATGAAGCCACAAAGTGGGGTAAAGGTCCTTCCTTTGATCCGGACAGCCGATGGTATCACGGGCCGGATTTCCTGTACGACAACGAACTGGAATGGCCGAAAGACTGTCGATCCGATACCAACACTACAGTGGAAGAACTTCGGCCAGCCTATGTCTGCAAACATCTTGTCATCGAACCAGTGGTGATGTTAGACCGTTTCTCTCGCTGGGAGCGACTACTGCGAAGTATGGCGTACGTTGTGCGATTCATCGACAACAGTATGTTGAAGCACAGAAAGCAACCTCTACATCTAGGTGCGCTGACTAGGGATGAACTCCAGAAGGCGGAAAGGTGCTTGTGGAGAATGGCACAGTGCGACGGGTTTCCGGATGAAGTAGCGGTGTTCAAACACAATCTCCAGTCATCTCAACGGCGGAATCTAGAACGAAACAGCCCACTAATCAAACTCACGCCAGCGATAGACGACTTCAACGTGCTACGAATGGATGGCCGCATTCAGGAAGCTGACTTCGTTGATTATGACGCCAGAAATCCAATCATCTTGCCAAGAGGACATCGCGTGACTGATCTGCTTCTGGACTGGTACCACCGAAGGTTCCAACACGCAAACGACGAAACGGTGGTGAACGAGGTCAGGCAGCGTTTCTACATACCAAAACTGAGAGTACAGGTCCGTCTGACGAGGAAGCAGTGTAAATGGTGTAGAGTTTATAAAGCAGTCCCAGCCGTGCCTAGAATGGGACCTCTTCCAAAAGCTAGACTGATGCCATTCTGTCGGCCATTTACCATGGTCGGAATCGACTATTTTGGACCTTATTCCATACGATCACCGACAGGAAGAAGCACGCTCAAGCGGTGGGTGGTGTTATTCACCTGCCTGACTGTAAGAGCAGTTCATGTAGAGATTGCAGCCAACCTATCGACGGACTCCTGCAAGAAGGCGATTCGCCGGTTCATCGGGCGCAGAGGTGCCCCACGTGAGATCTACACGGACAATGGTACCAATTTTGTCGGTGCAAGCAGAGAATTGGCGGCAGAAATACGGGCGATCAATGAGGAGATCGGCAGCACTTTCACTGACACCCAGACACAATGGCAGTTTATTCCACCGTCAGCACCGCACATGGGGGGATGCTGGGAGAGGATGGTGCGGTCGGTCAAAGCCGCTTTAGGAACCGTTCCAACCGTACGTGTCCTAGATGAAGAATCGTTTGCCACTGTACTCGTCGAAGCGGAGTCTATGGTCAATTCTAGACCTCTGACCTTCATCCCGCTAGAAACAGCTGATCACGAGTTGTTGACACCAAACCACTTCCTTCTCCTCAGCTCTACACGATCACGAGTTGTTGACACCAAACCACTTCCTTCTCCTCAGCTCTACTGGTGTACGACAACCAATCAAGAACCCCGTGGACGAAAAAGCTGCAATCCGCAGTAGCTGGAACTTGATCCAAAACACTCTGGACGAATTTTGGCGGCGATGGGTCGATGAACATCTTCCGACCATAACGAGAAGAACGAAATGGTTCGATGACGTCAAGCCTATACAAGAGGGTGCGCTAGTAGTTGTGGTCGATGGGAATGTTAGGAACCGGTGGCAAAGGGGGCGAGTGGTACGAACATATCCAGGTAGAGATGGTATAGTACGAAGGGCAGATGTGCAAACATCCTGTGGCATCCTGCGACGTCCAGTCGTTAAACTGGCTGTGCTTGATGTGGATGCGGAGTGTGACACCGAAGCTACAGTTCTGGTGACACGAGGGGGGGAATGTTAGGAACAACGTATCCCCTTAAGCGTTCATCCACGTATGGTGGGCATAGAGCTTCACTGTAAGCAAATAAAACATACCTATACGGACACCACATGCAATAGAGCCCGTATCATTGTTCGTCCACATCCAATACACCATTCGTTACTAGATACTACAGTAGGAAACACATGAATATTGTGAAGAAGTAGAGATTTTGTTATAGATCGTAAAACGTAAGAATTGGTTGCTACTTATGCCTATAATTTGTTACTACTTAATATAAATTTGTCCTTAATCTAGGTTTCCTAAAGCTAATTGAATCCTAAAGTAAATTTGTTGCTAAAGTGTACATTTGTGTGGAGATTAATTGTAAGTAACATTATACTACTGTCGAAAAACGTGCAATTAAATAATGACAATATATTTCAGCTTCGAGCTAACTATCGAGAAAAATCGAGTTTGCTTCGGAGAATCCGAACGTTTAGCAACAAAAACCTTCAGGAATCCCTCCAGGGATTCATTCCTCCAAGAATTCCTCCAGAAATTGCTTCTAGGATTCCTCCAGGGATTTCTCCAGAATTTCTCCATGGACTCTATCAGGGATTATTCCAGGAACTTCTCCAGAGACTCCTCCAGCGTTGGCTCCAGGAAGACGTAATTAACCTGGGTCACCTTACAGTGTAGGTCGAAATACGTATCTGTCAAAGGATGTAAATTCTTAGCGGAATTCAAAGGAACAGTACTTAACTCGATTCTCTTTTAACTTGCTCCAGAGATTTCTCCAGAGATTCATCCAGGGATTCCTTCTAAAATTGCTCCAGGGATATCTTCAGGAATTCCTTCAGGATTCCTTCAGCAATTTTTCCAGGGATTCTTCCAGGTAGTACTCCAGAGATTACTAGATTACTTCGGTAATGCCTCCAGAAAAGACTATTCAAGGAATTTGACAAGATATTTTGAATCTTTTTTTAAGAAATGACGAATACAAATAGTACTATCAGATAAAACTTTCAAAATTGAAAATAAGAAATCGTGCATGTATTTTTTTCTCGAATTGAGATAAAAAATTCTTAAAAAATAGTCTTTTTATCACCATAAAAACGGTTCTGCCGTCAATATAAATACAATATTTCAAAAACGTATCCCCTTCAAGAATGCCCAGAGGTCCATTGAAAAGTACAAAAATATTGAAAAAATTCCGAAGTTGAAAAACTTTTACGAAAAAATGATTTTTTTGAGACTTTTCATGAAAATGGGCCATTTTTCAAAAATCGCCCTAGCGGAACCTCTAAATGATTTTTTTTTGAAAATCGAAATGTTCTACAAAAATGCTTCAAATATGCATATCTTTCATTTAAGGGTTGACTTTTTGAACATTGACTTTTTTCGGGACAGTCTAGTGCGCATGGAAATGTATGGAGAAAACGTGGCTTAATTTACAAAACTGCAGATAACTTTTGATAGGAAAAAAAGACATCTCTGAATATTAGATAAGTTAGTTTAAATGTCTCAGCTTTCAATTGATGCAAAAATTTTGAAAATCGGTGGTTGCCATCATGGTGAAAAAAATGCAAGGTTGCAACCATTCATTTGCAAAAATTTACATTCATTTGCTATTATCTCAGTTCAGAAGCATGCTATCGAAAAACAATGTATGGATGAATTTAACCTTGTAGTTTTATCTGATAGTTTGCCGAATAACATTGGGGTTGCAAACGTATACCAAAGTCGTGAGCGAGCTGTGAAGACAACTCTCCACGCGGTGAATATAAATTTCATTCACGCTGTGGAGAGTTGCCTTCATAGCTCGCTCACGACTTTGGCATACGTTTGCGACCAAAATGATATTCGGCAAACTTTCAGATAAAACTACAAGGTTAAATTCATCCATACATTGTTTTTCGATAGCATGCTTCTGAACTGAGATAATAGCAAATGAATGTAAATTTTTGCAAATGAATGGTCGCAACCTTGAAAAAATGTTTTGTTATAAAAATCCAAGTTGGCGGCCAAAATAAATATGGCCGACCCAACTTTTTATAATTGTAAATAGTAGCTCTATCTTTCCTCTTTTCAACAACAATTCGTTTTGAGGTGGTTTTTGGAGAAACTTTCGAGTTACAACGGTTTAAATGAGCCACCCTTTGACCAAAATCGAGGGGTCTACAAAAATTGTTGTGGCTCTAACTAACTAACTAGAGTCCATCAATTTGAGTAACCAAATGCATTTTCCTATTTTTTTAGCGAGGACTTTCAGAAAATCGCCACCTTAAACATTTTTGAAGACAAGGTGTAAATAGTGGGCCGGTCTCAGTGAGAATTACCCATATGGGTTACGTTCATTTGTATTCATTTACCCTTCGCCATGAATATCAATAGGTGTTTTATATGGGATGTGCTAGGCGTTCCAAACTGTCCTATAGTAAAGTCTTTCAAATTTACAAGAATAATTTTAAATGTTTTCGCCACAAATAATAGCATTATATAATCTGCTGGAATCCGTGAAGCTCTTGAAATCTACAATTTCATTTATAGACACTACAGAAATATTTCAGGTCAGCCAAACTACCTTGGAGTTCAGAATTTCAGGTCTGCATTCGTTACAGTAGCCATATCTGTCATACTGAGTAACGTTGCATAATCAACCGCGGCTATTGGACCAACCTGAAATCTACTATTATTATTATGAACCTTTGGGAGATTCAGAGTCTTCCAGACTGTCCAGAAGTTTAGCTCTTGACAGTTATTCTCACTATGAACATAACACACCCAAACGTAATCTGTAATGCCCCTGGCATTACATGAGTCATTCCAAGATAGTTTTGAGATATTCCAGACCAACCAAACCACGCCGGAGACCATAGCTATAGCTTCAACTCTACACTCGTGATAATAGCTTTTGCCACTACTTGAAGTAATGTTACATAGTCCACTGTATTTACCAAAATAGTTCGAGGAACAATAAGCGTTGTTATTGGAATCCTAAAATGGCCGCCACAATGGCCGCCTTTGGCACCTACTCACGATTTTGAGCGCACAAATCTCTCCGTAAACAAAACCAGCGCAATCGATCTTCTAATTGCTTATTACAAGTGAGCAAGAACAGAATAATAAAACGCACTATTGTTTGAAGCTTGCTTCTTGAGATTTGTGCGTCCGAAGTTCTGATGTACTGTTCAAGCGGGATTGCAAGACGTTTGTCTTTAAATATTTTTGAGATATTATGGGCCATTGTTACTGTTATGGAGCTTAGTTGAATAAAACAACCACTGTAACATAAGGTGATTTCATTTTAGATAGTAACGTTAAAGGGTGTCCCGAATCAAATTGCACCACGGAAAATAATATATAACTTTTGATTGCATGCATCAAAATGGCTGATTTTTAAACCAGCAACAGTACCCGAGCAGGAACGAATAACTGCCACATAACTGGAGCATACCAAAATCAGGTATCATACCAAGACAAGGTATTGGTCGATTATCCAGGTATTGAAAATAACTTATTTTGGTATTTTGTAGTTATTGATACAATACCTCAACGAGTTATTGGTTTGGTGTTGAGGACTGCTTGAGGTATTATTCAATTATGGAAAAATCTCTATTTGTATGGAAAAATCGCCAATTATTATTTAGGTATTGCCATACCTGATGTCATTATTCACGCGTTATGCACAGAATACACACCAGTTATTATTTTGGGTATTTTACCTCTTATGCAGGGCTACTTAATACCTCATTCAGGTTGTAAGTATTCGGTTTTCCATACCTGAGTTAGTTATTCTTCAGCTATTTTCTCCTGCTCGGGTATATAATGAGTTGGTAACGCCATCAAAATTTCATCAAAATCGATTTAGTATTGATAAAAATATCTCCAACGCGAGCAATTTAGATTTTGGGAATCTTGTACACAGAAAAAAACATGTAATTAAACTTCAGCGAGAAATCATGCACATAAAGGGAATGCTAGAGTTAGTGCACATTTACATGAGATATAATGTAAAATTATATTACCATCGTGTAAATTTCCGCCAACCATCGCGTAAACCATCATGGACTACAACCGGTTACGCGACTATTGGCGGAAATTTACACGAATGTAACGTAATTTTACATGATATCTCATGTAAATATGCACTAACTCTAGCATTCCCTTTATGTGCATGATTCTCGCTGAATTTTAATTACATATTTTTTTTCTGTGTATGAGCAAAGAATAAAATTAACAAATATTTTACGTATATGTAACGCTTGAGTCAGGAATACTGAACCGATTACAATTTTTTTTCTGTATGTGGCGTATGTATGTACATACGTACATTTATTTGTTCAACATCACATTTAAGGCAAGACATAATCAACAATAGTACGCCACAATACTCGGTTTGTGGCTGCCGCTCTCCATCCTCGGTCGCGCCCAATGCTCGCCAGGTCACGCTCCACCTGGTCCGCCCATCGTGCTCTCTGTGCTCCACGCCTTCTTGTACCAACCGGATCAGTTGCAAACACCAGCTTTGCAGGGTTGTTGTCCGGCATTCTTGCAACATGCCCTGCCCACCGTACCCTTCCAGCTTTGACCACCTTCTGAATGCTGGGTTCGCCGTAAAGTGCAGCGAGCTCATGGTTCATCCTTCTGCTCCACACCGCTCTCCTGCACACCGCCGAAGATCGTCCTTAGCACGCGTCGCTCGAAAACTCCGAGTGCTTGCAGATCCTCCTCGAGCATGGTCCATGTCTCGTGTCCGTAGAGAACCACCGGTCTTATTAGCGTCTTGTACATGGTACATTTGGTGCGGGGGTGAATCTTTTTTGACCGCGGTTTCTTCTGGAGCCCATAGTAGGTACGACTTCCACTGATGATGCGTCTTCGTATTTCACGGCTCACGTTATTGTAAGCCGGTAGCAAGGAACCGAGGTAGACGGATTCTTCTACCACCTCGAAAATATCCCCGTCTATCGTAACATTGCTGCCAAGGCTTGTCCTGTCTCACTCAGTCCCACCTACCAGCATGTACTTTGTCTTAGCCGCATTCACCACCAGTCCGACCTTTGCTGCTACACGTTTCAGGCGGGTGTACAGTTCTGCTACCGTTCCAAATGTTCTAGCAATAATATCCATGTCATCCGCAAAACAGACAAATTGGCCGGATTTCGTGAAGATCGTACCCCGGCTGTTCAGCCCGGCTCGTCGCATAACACCTTCCAGGGCGATGTTGAATAGTAGGCAGGAAAGTCCATCACCTTGTCGTAGTCCCCGTCGAGATTCGAATGAACTGGATAGTTCACCCAAAATCCTTACGCTGTTCTGCACACCGTCCATCGTTGCTCTTATCGATCTGGTAAGCTTCCCGGGAAAGCTGTTCTCGTCCATAATTTTCCATAGCTCTGTGCGGTCGATACTGTCGTATGCTGCTTTGAAGTCGATGCACAGGTGATGCGTTGGGACCTGGTATTCACGGCATTTCTGGAGGATTTTCCGTACGGTGAAGATCTGGTCCGTAGTCGACCGGCCGTCAATGAAACCGGCTTGGTAACTTCCCACGAACTCATTTACTTTAGGTGAAAGACGACGGAAGATGATCTGGGATAGCACTTTGTAGGCGGCATTCGAAATGGTGATCGCTCGAAAGTTCTCACACATTAACTTGTCGCCTTTCTTGTGGATGGGACAGATTATCCCTTCCTTCCACTCCTCCGGTAGCTGTTCGGTTTCCCAGATCTTGACTACTAACTGGTGCAGACAGGTGGTCAACTTTTTCGGGTCCATCTTGATGAGTTCTGCTGCGATACCGTCCTTACCAGCCGCTTTGTTGTTTTTGAGCTGGTGGATGGCATCCTTAACTTCCCTTAGCGTGGGAGTTGGTTCATTCCCGTCCTCTGCTGCACCAACATAGTCATTTCCTCCGCTGCCTTGGTCCTTCGTGCCTACATACATTCTCTTCGCCATTTAGGTGCTCGTCGAAGTGCTGCTTCCACCTTTCGATCACCTCACGTTTGTCCGTCAGGAGGCTTCCGTCCTTATCCCTGCAGTTTTCGGCTTGCGGCACGTAGCCTCTGTGGGATGCGTTGAGCTTCTGGTAGAACTTACGTGTTTCTTGTGAACGGCACAGCAGCTCCATTTTCTCGCACTTCGCTTCTTCCAGGCGGCGCTTTTTCTCCCGGAAGTGACGGGTCTGCTTCATTGTAGTCATTGTTTGTGACATGAAAAGTTACGTTACCTAGTCTAACCCACCCAGATCCGTGAACTTCTGTGAAATTCAGAGCCATCCCAAAGTACCTGAGAGATATTTCAGGAAACTTCTCTACAACTAAGAACTTCCAGCTAAGGTAAAGATATGACTAAGCCACATCTCGAATTTTCAAGAGCACAAATCGTATGATAAAGGTTCGCGCTGAAAAGTTGACCAATAGGTCATCGGATAACCAAACGATCAACTTTTCAGCGCAAACCGTCTTTTGGGTCTTAAGATTTGTGCTCTTGAATGTGATGTGGCTTCGTCACTTGAACATTTACATCAAAATTATTTCCGCTACACAGAGTAACCATACATAGTCAATTATGTTCACTAGTAGTTAAGGTCACAAGGCATTCTTAGACATTTCATTTTCTGGGTTATCCTAAGTGCTCTGGAACTCAGTTCTTAAAAATCTATGACTATGTCAGTAATTTCTCAAGCTTAAAAAGTAACTACACATAACTAGACAGGGTTCAAATCAATTATCATCCCAACTAATCTGATATTGTCTATTGAACTATCAGAAGACTTACTGGACTTGAAAGGTTACAAATCGTAGCTTTGTATAATGAAAGAAGTTAACTTTACACTCGTAGACTTTAGGATCTAAACTCAAGAATAGTTTGGATGGCCTAGAATATCAAGAAAAAATATTCTGCATCATATTCTGCCCTTTTTATGCCGTTGAAAACAAAAACTACAGAAATATGTAGAAAAAAAACTATAATAACGCTTGGAAAAACTTCGGCTTCAAAGGGTCAAAACATTCAGTACAAGCTTTGCCAAATGTGCAAATATTTGGCAAAATTTGACCAATTTATTTGTCATGCGTGTACCGAATAAATAAATTAGCGAAAACATTGTTATACAAATATTTGCCACGGCCAACATTTGGATACATTTTAATTTTACTTCTTTTCAAACAAGTTTTAAGAAAAATGTTTCTTTATAATTCTTGATCATAGGGTATCTTTGTGGACTGTTCTTTCATTCCACCACAATTGGAGCCCTTACTCTACCGAATCAAACTGAGAATGAGTTGGTTTGTACGTACGCCATATGCAAATGCTCCGACCACTTCCTCCACCCGGCCAATCCAAACGTTGGCGTTGTTGCTTTGTGGTCCAGAAGGGACCACATCCTCAGCGTGGATGCACCAAACCGATTGTTAGCGCTAATGCTGCAAATGCCCTAGTCATTGTCGTTATGATAATCGTCGTCGTCGTCGTCGTCGCCGCCGTTACCATATCATTGTCGTTTTCTGTGTGGGTCAGTGGCGTAGCCAGAAATTGTCTTTGGGAGGGGTTTTCAACGGTCAATGATACCTTTTTTGATTAGACACTTGATTTTGTAAACAGTAATGAGCAATTGTGTTCGAAGTTTGTAAATAGCGGCGCAGCCGAAAAATTTTTTCGTCGCAAAGCGCTTTATACTGAAAATTTGTTCCACAAATTTTGGCTCTGGGGGGGGTTTTAACCCTAAAACCCCCCCCGTGGCTACGCCAGTGGTGTGGGTCAAAATGTCACGGATCTAGGTGTAGCCACAAAAACAGTAGCATTTCTCTGTGCTCTTTACACATTCAATGAGATGGTCAAAGTTCGGGATTGCTTACAAATGTTTCTTTTTGCGGGACTGGATGGGCTTTGGAAATTTAAATCTGTGAGAATTAAAATATTACATATTTAAAGAGATTCTTGAGTCGGCTATGTTGGCCTCATGTACCTACAAAAGATTGTTCTTAAGCACAATGATAGCTGAAAACATACCATGGCAGTAGATGCACTTTGCATAGCTTTGCAGTACCCAATGATGGCCAAATTCAACAGTTTTCTAGATGTTCTATTATCTGGGAAAATATTATTTCACTAAATTAAAATTAATTTTATTATGCAATGTATTATGCCGGCACATCACCATGAGGATAATTTCTTTATTCGGTCGATACAGTTCTCGAAGTTATCTGAACGGCAAGATCCTCACAGATACAGCTTCTTTGCTTCTCCGAACACAAATTAATTATTCAAATTCGATACTCTAGTTGACTTCAGCAATGCGATTCACCGCACGTTTCCCACCATCAGACAAATTCTCATTAATAAGAGAATTTATCACGTTGCAAATATCAACCACAGGACGCACCGTTTATCACCATTTTTTTTTGTATGACACCCGACAGCACGATACGTTGTCGGTCGGTACATGCACGGTCGATGATTGGAAACCATTTGTGGTATTTGTGGGATAGGTTTTCCTTTGGCACCTCGCTTGCTTTGCCGGTATCGATTGCGAGAAATAGAAATATTTCCTAGATCCGGAAAACGGATGGTGGTACCAGCTTGAATCAAAATATAATATATCCTATTTTGCTTCCTACATGCAGCAGCGGCAAGTGCGTTGTGCCAGTGGTTCCGCAACGAGTGTGAAGAAGTTCATCAAAGCAAGAGCTTTTGATTTTTCTGTGAAGCTTAATGGCTCAGTGACACTGCTCAACAACTCTCGGCAGAATTTCGACGAAACCTGCAGGACATAGCAAACTTAAGCGTTTCACGGTGGATACTTGCAACTCCAAGTGTAGTTTCTGTTGAACTACATGGGTTTTGTGACGCTTCGCCTTGTAACGCACAGTTTCGGTTGCATACATGTTGAGTAGAATAAGCTGAACTTTTAAACTTGATTTATTTTAACTGAATTACAGATTCAATACATTTTAATCTTACATTTGATTTCACACTGCCGTAGGCATTTGTTTTGCTCCCATTCCCTGTATGTGGTACATCAGATCCCGGAGAGGAATTACCATGATGATCTCTTGCTTGTTCAGATGAGTGGCTGTTACATCTCCCCCGGCTACAACTGCGATGATTTTCTCTTCTAGCAGTTGTACCCATTCCACTACTATCGTCGACGTTTTCATCAGTGATGTCTGCGTCAGCATCGGAATCTGCGGAAGAGTTACTGGTGTGCGTTTTGTTGTCCTCGTCAATTGCCATATCATTCTCAGTTTCAGCCAAACGTTCACATCGTAACCGATAAAGCTGCATACAATAGTTTCTAATGCGATCCTCTTCTAGTAGGTACAAGTATACTTCTTCGGTGGTTTGCATTAGTTTCTTTTTCTGTTGAATGTGAAATGGGAAGTGATAACCCATCGTTGAGATGAAATACGAATCCGTTGGTGGATGTGTCACATGCATCATTCTTCGTAGGATTGCTAAGTAGTAGTTCGACATTTTGGACCTGTCTGTTCGCTGCCGATAGGTCCCATAGTGGAATTGATCTAGGACATGTCGCTGTACAGTTGTACCCCAAAATCTTTGCATAAAAGCGTTTGTTAGTTCTTCGAAACACTGGTATTTGAAGCCAAACGTAGACATCCATACGATGCCGTCTTTCTTCAGGCAGGATCGGAATATATCAATAAGAGATGACCGTGGTACGAAGTAGTTCCGTCTGAGGCTAGCAATGTACGTTTGGAAATCCTTCAAGAACTGTGGTGCTGGATAATTATAAATATTTCCGTCGAACTTTGGGGAACGTATAACGGGTAGGTATGGCCTTTGATGATTGTTTTGCCATCTTCGATTGGTGCCCAATCCATAGCTACGCGATTGAGATGGCTGGAAGTTGCCCGCACTGTAATTATTCCTGTTATGGTATCTCGGCACAGAATATTGAAAATCATGGCTTGGGAAACATCCCGGTTGAGCCCCCACGTTGTAACGCACAGTTTCGGTTGCATACATGTTGAGTAGAATAAGCTGAACTTTTAAACTTGATTTATTTTAACTGAATTACAGATTCAATACATTTTAATCTTACATTTGATTTCACACTGCCGTAGGCATTTGTTTTGCTCCCATTCCCTGTATGTGGTACATCAGATCCCGGAGAGGAATTACCATGATGATCTCTTGCTTGTTCAGATGAGTGGCTGTTACAGCCTATGGTGCCTGTATCTACGTAAGGACAGTTGCATCGAACGGAGATATCTTCGCAATCACAGCAAAATCCAAGGTGGCTCCACTTGGAAGCTTGAAACGCAACCCAACCATATCTCTACCGCGTCTAGAGCTCTCTGGCGTGCTCCTCCTAAGCCACCTCTTCGAAAAAGTCGAACCCAGTACCAGTCTCCATGCCAGGATTATCTTCTGGACGGATTCGACGATAGTCTACCATTGGCTATCCGCTAATCCGCTAACACATCTCGTTGGAAAACATTCGTGGCCAACAAGGTGTCAGAGATTCAACGAATCACTGCCAAAGGAATCTGGGCACACGTGTCTGACCTAGAAAATCCAGCGGATGCCATTTCCAGAGGAATGCCCCCAAACGAACTAAAGAATTTCACTCCTTGGTGGAATGGACCCGACTAGCTTCGACAACCCTCTCGTTTCTGGCCATCGCTTACTGCCCCTGTTCACGAAGAATTCCCGCCTGACCAGCTCGAAGAACGCATCGTAGCGCTGCCTGCACAAATCATCCCGCCAAACGAATTGTTTTCGCTATATTCATCGTTCACGAAGTTTGTACGCATCGTAGCTATCATTCTTCGGTTTCGCCACAACCCAAACCCTCAAAATCGGGACGAGAAACGAACGGGTTTCCTATCTACAGTCGAACTACTTCAAATTACAGAACAGCTAATTATGATCGCTCAGGAAGAGAGGTTTCCCCTCTATATCGGGGAGGAGCTTCGCGATGGACAGGTCAAAAGGAATTCTCGGAAGGAAAATGCTTTTTCCACACCTGGCGAATGGCATATTGCATGCCAGTTCCCGGCTGAGGAACGCTCCAGTGACGTACAACCAACGATATCGTATGTTTTACCCGGACAAGCATCCACTGACCGACCTGATCCTGAAGTTCTACCACCTCAACAACCTCCACGCTGGACCCCAGCTGATAACAGCTGCAGTAAGGGAGCGATTCTGGCCACTTCGTATCCGAGACCAAGCGCGACAAGCGGTACATTAGTGTCTAAGATGTTTTCGCTGCAAACCGGACGTCATGGAACAGCTCATGGATGAATTGCCAACATAACGAGTTACGCCTACGCTACTATTCCTTCGCTCTGAAGTGGACTACGGTGAGCCCTTCTCCTATCGTACCAGCAGAAAAAAGGCTCCAACCAAGTGTTACGCCACCATTTTCGTCTGCATGGTGACAAAAGCTGTTCTTATCGAATGTGTAGCAGGTTTGTCCACCGGTTCTTTCATCGCCGCCCTGATGCCTCGTTGCCCGGCGAGGGAAGCCACAACTAATCGAATGCGATAACGCGCTTAACTTCGAAGGTGCCCAAGCGTGAGCTGGACGAGCACCAAGCATCTCGTAACCAGTAGCTGTGCAGAAGATGCTATCTCGTTCAAGTTCATACCACCGAGATTTCCAAATTTCGGTGAGCTTTGGGAGGCTGCTGTCAAATCTCTCAAGAAGCATCTTCGCAGCACTCTACTGAACACTATTCTATCGCTGGATGAATTTCTAATCAATGACGCAAATTATCACCTCACTAGTGCTCATCACAACTCATCAACTGTATATTTATCGCGTGCGATTGAACTGTGCACTGATCAGCGATGACCAGCAGCAAAGAGGTGGCAAAACGAACATGATGTAAATCACAAACGATTTTGCACACATCTGACTGTGCCGCCACACGCTCGCCCGAACAGCCGAACCATACCGAATAGGTTGGTTTGCGAAGCTACGGCACGAACGCTCGACACGCACACAGAAGCAACATTCGCATGTACCGATACCATACTAAGACCAAGCCCACCCGTGGGCTTAATACTACACACGCAACAGCACGTCGTTAACGATTTTTAATTCCGTTATCAACCCATTTTCGCACCGGTCGTTCGTTTCCATGTGAGTAAAATAATGATCGGTCGCTTTTGCGCACCGGTGGTCTCTATTCTCTCCGTACCATCGGTTTTTTGCACTTCTGTAAATCATCGCAATATTTTGTGTATTTCTATGGGGTTATTGCAAATCTTATTCAGTATAATAATTTGTGCTCATATTATGAAAGATGGGGTTTTGGATAAGACTGAAAACTGTTAGTAAAAATGGAATTCAAATAAATAATTCCCTTGGAGATTTGTACCAGTTTTGGTGCGTTTAAAGATATCATTTTCTCAATAATTTATGATTGTATTTAATCCCGGAATTCAAGCAATCTTTTTTTAAATTATATGTTTGTTGCTTACTGTATGACTTGTAGGTTGAATTTTGATCTAAAATAATATCCATCTCTTCAATATTCATGTTGCGTTTCTCGCAAGAAATTTATCTGAATTTGAGATTATGAGCATCTTTTTTAATAATTAGGTTTATTGAATAATTACATCCCTTGCATTTCCAATACATTTATAACGTAGTTGTCTCCTTTACAACTTCGCGTAGGTCAAGATTCTTGAATCCTGGTCATAGTAGAAGCTGTCTTCTAACAGTCTGCGATAAGTTTGCGCAACCTTTTTTCATTAACGTGTATTTTAACATCAGCTAATTCTATACTCAGTCACAACCTTTTAGTTACAAAGCATCAATCGGAAATCTTAATATGTATTGCGATGCTTTGGATGCTGGTATATGAATATTTTGTTTGAAGCAGATTCTATGCGCTTGAAGTAGACTGCGTATTTGTCAAAGTACATAATGAGCCCACCCTCCTTTTTGGCACTTCATACAACAATTGTTGTATTTTAACATCCAACGCCTTGTTTTTTCTATAACGAGGAACCTACAATATGGCAGTCCTGCACACCGCCTATTTTAATTGGTGAAACTTGGCAGCTCGACTACATTTTTTTAAGATTTTTATCGGTATGATTTAGTTTTTACAAAAAGAAATAACTGTAGTGTTTCTATGATATCTGAGTTGAGTAAGGTACAATCAATGCATTTTTGAAAAATCGTAACTACTCTTATCTAATCTCATACATACGCGGAATCACCCTGGAAAGCAATCGTGTTACTTTTCTTGTCAATACTGATGCTTGCAGCATATCAGAGATATGACACATGCATCAAAGCGGCCTGGTCTACTGCGTTGTATTTACGCTCAAAGATGATTCTTCGAAATACTTGGAGTACAGAACATTTTATTTCGGCAAGGTACTTCTCGAATTCACAGGGGAGGAAGGATGCGTGGACGGTGAAGTTACCCATTTCGCACACTTTCTTCCTAATGTCTCGTTTATTTAATTTATATTTTTAAATTTATATTTAATAAACCACCCACTGACGACCACCATTTTCAAAAACAGCAATCAAACCAAAACTCTTTTGCCTTTTTGAAATATACACGACAAAACGAAACGCAAGGCACAGCTCTTTCAAAGCGGAGGATCTCAGCCCGGAAAGTGAAGACAGAAAACCTTGTGGTCACTTATTACCGTCAAATTGTTTCTTTTCGGGTTAGAAAATACGCACATCTTCTCACCGGAATCTGCGTCGGATGGCGATAATTTTGAAGCTTGTCGAAACGAACTTCGCGAGGTATTTATTTGGACATTTTTTCTAAATGTGCGAAACTAAGCTTTACTTGCTGCGTAGAAAACCCGGCTCAAACATGTACGTGTTAAAACAGCAAAACTCACTGAATCACTATACATTTCTTCAAATATTAGTTTTGAAACGATCGGCCGAATCAAAAACTGAAGGTGCGATTATGAGCAATCGTAACTATTTTTAAGAGAAAATCAATACATTTTCGATATGCATGATCCTAAAATTGGCGAAGAAGCGAAAACTTTATTCATAACATACTTAAGCAAAGCTTGTCAATTTAAACCTATTATTTTTCTGCGTTTGTATTGTCACTCTATCACAATTCTATGTCAGACAATTTGTTGTGTTATTCGTGTAACGATCTATGACAGTGTTTCCCAAACTTTTAGGAGGTATCGCCCCCTTGGAGCTTGAGAAAAACTTTTTCGCCCCCCTAAATGAGATTTATTTTTTTTATGAAAAAAGGCTGAAACTTTGTTGAGCTGAAGCCCTCAAAAACCCACTATTTGACACTACTGTGGCGAAACTGATATTAATGTATTTAAATTAGTATCTCTCTTATTAAAAAAACGCATTATTGCATGTATAACAATACATTTTGAAATCATGTCAAATCGATCAAACAGAACAGAAATCACTAATCAAAAACGAGCAAACAGAATGGACTGTAAACATTTACGAAAACTCGTTATCTTACACCAGATATTTTACTAGTGTTTTTGAAAAGGGTGGGATATTGAAATACAATTTCAAAAATATTTTTTATACAGAAAGAACAAATCAGGAATATATCTGTGTATTTTCAAATATAGTCAGCTTTTCAAAGTAAATGCAAATAATGAAAAGCCAGTATAAATTGGAGAAACTTCTATTGTTAAATAAGTAAATATGCAACATTCATTACTCGGTTTTGAGGAAAATCAACGCTGAATTCGTGGAAAAAATCAAAATAGCTACTAGTAATAAGTTTGAAATTTTCAAACAATGTGTGGTAGCTGCCATCCAAATGTGTTCTGAAATTCGTCTGAAACATCATGATTTTAATCGAAAATTCCATGAAAAAAAACGCCTATGAATTAAAAACAAAACTTTCTCATCAACTAAAAAACGGTTCTTCTCATAATCTCTTACAAAAGTTTCTTCATAGTTTCTTAATAATATTAGATCTCCATAATTCCTAGGAATTCTTTAGGAAATTCATATAGCAGTCTTATTTGTGTTTTTTTTTCTTGAAATTTTGACGAAAAGTCCTCATAAACATAAAAAGAAAAATTCTGTAAAATGTAGTCGATCTCAAAACAGACATTTTTCAATAATCCTAGAAACAACAAAATTTGAAATGTTAGGGATTTTTAATGATTCAGTTGACATTCTGGACTAGTATTTCAATACTTTTGATTTTTTTCAATTATTCAAAAAATCGCCCCCTTTTTTAGTATTTTCGCCCCCCGATTTTGGTTTTTCACATTTTCGCCCCCTTCGGCCTGATTTTCGCCCCCTGGGGGGCGATTTCGCCCACTTTGGGAATCACCGATCTATGATATTGATTGGTTGAAAATTTCAAATATTTGATGCAAACTAAAATAAATTCCTACCTATACAAAACAAGAAAATCATTCTCTAGAAACTATGTACCTGGCAACAAATCCATACTCATGTTCTTTCGTCTCCTCTTTACGCTACCCAGAGAGCTAAACGCGAGAGAGCGCACGAGCCTACGGATAGAGACCGTACTTTGCGTGTCTCTATATTCTAAGCCCTGCTACGAACCGTACGTAAACTTTTCGCTTTCTAGCCCTACTTAGCAGCGACCGGTGCGGTTCGCTTCTTTGTTCGGGGCTCCACTTAACGTTAAAACGCTTGATTGAGCCCATGAGTGGGCTTGGTCTAATAAAGCTTCCAGCCAACGATGCTTCGCGATAAGCTGTCGAAAAGCATCGAAAGCGATGAAAAGAGATGCTTGGCTAGAACGCACCGGCTCAACCGCGAAAAGGAAGCGTCAACTATGCTGATCAGTGTTGAGTCCGTTCGTGTGCTACTCATATGGGAGGTGGATTGAATAAAGCGAGAATGGGTGAAAACGTATTCGTTGTCGAAAGCAAATCGCATCATTTCGCGAATGTTTTCATCAAATAGCAAGCTTGTTTCTAACTCTCCTCACACAAATTGAAGCCTGTCTCAATCCTCATCCACTGACCCAGCTCACTGCAGATCCGAACGACCTCGAGATGCTCACCCCAGGGCATTTACTGGTTCATCGTCCGCTCATCGCAATACCCGAGCAGAACCTGGCTGATGTTCCGATGAATAGGCTCGACCGGTATCAGCAGACCCAGGAATACGTTCGTTGGATATGGAAACAGTGGCAGTCCGAATACTTTTCGGGACTGCAGCCTCAAACTCTTTGGACTCACCAGCGGGACAACATCAAAGTGGGTACAATGGTCTTGCTGAAAGACGCAACCTTCCACCTATTAAGTTGGAACTGGGACGAGTGACGCAGGTGGTTCGAGTGGTGGTATTACGGACAAAGGACGGCGAGTTCCGGCGTTCCATTACGGCGTGTTACCAATCCAGCAACCCGGCGGAGATCCATCCACTGACGAACCCGATGGAAATTAAAACCCTTCCGGCAATCGCAGTGTCTAACTTTGCTCAACGCTGGGGGGTCGAAAGACCTCCCATTCATGTAAGTCCTTGTATTTTATTGAATTTCTAAAAAGCTAATGGAATGTTTGATCCCCCATATTCGCCTGCGATGATGACGTCTGCACGACGAGCTTCGACCAAAGGATCAAAGGAAGCAAGGTTCGACTCGTGCTTGGACTCAACTCTAAACCGAAGGATGTCTCTTCACACTCAACCAGTGATGCAATACATCCCCGAAGGAAGGTACGCTCAGTAGCTTGGTACCAACGATCATCGTCCGTTTATCGGACCCGCTTAGGCCGGTAGCCTACAACCCAGTTAAGTGTTGTTTTTGTTCTCAAATATTGTTGAAAAGGCCGCCTGTTTCGTTCCAGAGGACCATCCACCCGTACAAGATCACGTGAGACGAAGAGACGACTCATACACCATCAAATAACTACGGTCGAGGTCACCATGTGTTTCCGACAACGCCTGGTCATGGTCATTGACGAAGATCCCACGAGCAGATGTAAACAATCCGATCGCGAGAGGATCCCGACAGCAGACGAAGTCAGTCGCAGCGAACACTTGGACACTACAAGATCATCCAACAACCAGTGGCATCATCAAAACAGTGACAATAACGAACTTAATATCGTAAGTAGATTCCGAACAATGAATTGCAAAATGAAATCACTTAGAATAAGTGTAGCATAAGGACAGTTAAATCAACGAGCCTAGAACTTCTATTGATAGATTACAACTAGGGTATTAGTAGTTAAAAAGCCCCTTGTTAACGGTCGCCGGTATGTTCACGCACAACGTAAATTTTATACCAGTCTAACTGCTCGAATCAACATGTTCTAGTCTTACTCGTTCTATCGTACCATTTTTATTAGTCCGTCTCAGCATCCGATTATGCCGCCGATAGTGATCTACATAATCGTATGTAGTTTTCTTTTTGTTAATTTACTGTCCACACATCTTCCCGCTTTACGAGATAAAGCCGATGTACAGATCATAGATCAGTCAGTTATCTTTCGCACGCACAATAAACCACATCACCCGAAACCTAGTGTACAAAGTAATCTACGGAGTATATAGTAAAGTTGTGTCGTTTCTCAAACTCCAATCAAGGGCACTGATTCCCCGTCCTGAAAAGCCTGATCGCGGCAACAATCTCATTGACCAGTTTTGGCGGCATTCCTTAATTTTCGAAGCCCTGTCGGTGATGCATGCCTGGCATGACGTTGGAAAAGGCGAACATATTGTCTGGTGGTCGGGTTACGATGAAGATCTATTTCTTGCCCAGTCAACACACGATCGCATATGATGTTGAATAGAATGCTAAAGTGGGGGTGATATGCGTACACTTTACACCCGGCTAAATGAAAGTATGTACAGTAGCGTGGCTCAAAATACAACTTGTCAAAAAGTTCGTTGGGCCCCTTTCTCATTTCGTTCTAAATGACGTCATGATGCTCTGGTCAAATTTTCAGCTAAATCCGTTAACATTTGGGCGTTGTGTGGGAGTTTATATGGGAAAACATCGTTTTTTTTGCATTTTTCTCGTAAGGGGCACTATTTTTACATAAATCACATAATCGAATATATAGAACTATAGTCTTATATGAGCTGAAAAACTTTGTCGAAGACCGCAAAGTCATCCGAAGCTTGTAAGAAAAGATATTACATGCAGACCATCTGGTGGTGCTTAACATTTAACATGTAAAGGAATAACAATAGTAATAAAATCTCATTCAATGGGTACTTACTCTCTAGGCTATATCTTTTTCACAAGTGTCTGATCACGTTGCGGTCTTCGACAAAGTTTTTCGGCATTTCTTAAGCTATATTTCTATGGAATCGATTATGTGGTTTAAGAATAATTAGAACCCCTCAAGAGAAAAATGCGAAAAACGATGTTTTCCCATATAAACTTCCTTACAAACTTCAAATGAGGTTATCACCGCCCAAATGTTAACGGATTTAGCTGAAAATTTGACCAGAGCATTGTGGCGTCATACAGAATGAAATGAAAAGGGAGCCCATCGAACTTTTTGACATGTGGTTTTTCCATACAAGCTTGAGCCACCGTAATGTACAGTGTGCGGCAGGAAAAAATGCGAAAAATTCAAGGCGCTATCTCACGTTAAATCTAGACCAACATTTGAAAAGGGCGGAAGAGCCAAAATGTAAACAAATCACTTTTCAGCATAATTTGATGAAACAACTCATAAACATATGATTTTTTCTGACGTTAGCTCAAAAATGAGTTTCCACTACTGGAAAACAATAATTTAAATAAAGGCGGATTTCCACATCTGATTTTGACCACTTCATTTGGTTGTTCCGCCAATGATCTTGCGCTTTTGAAAAAAAGCACAAAAATGCACAAAATTGTTAACACTGTTGAATAAACAGTCGAGAACAGCATCTTGCCATAAATATTTATCAAATTTACACAAAACTTTTACTCCCACTTTTGATTAAAGTCGCCCCAAACTACTTACACCGTTATTGAAAAGCCTTCGTCATTACGTCGTGCTTCGGCGCCCATCAAAATGTCTGAGTGGAAATCCGCCGCGCACTTATTGCTCTTGTTGCGCACGGATGGTTCTTACGCCCAAGATCAAATCGTGCGTTTTTCATCGTAAAATTCAATAAAGTCGCTGACTGACTGCAATAAGTGGCGATAATATGGCTTCAATGTCTATTCAGGATATATTTTCTCCAAAGGACCCAGATTTGGATGATATGCAGCTGGTAAAGCTTCAGTGATAAAAATGTTAGCGAATGGTCTCAAATCTACTGACCGGCATAGGGCACAGCAGGTAGATTCAGCAAAAGGTGATATTGGGAACCAGGCCCGTGCACAGAAAAGGCGACAAGGGAGGGGGTTTACCCAATTTTAGCAAAGGGTGAAGGAGGCCTTGTGTATAGAGTATCGGCAATAGGAGGAGTTTAACCCCCAAAACCCATCCGTTGTGCACGGCTTGTTGGGAACATAATATGCTGCCTGCGCTTCCCCATCGGTACTGTAACTATATTTTTTTTTTCAACGCGCATTATGGACAATGGCAGGGACAACTCCCTTCTTTGCTGTACGATACTAGATAAACTGTAAAGAGTTGTTGTTCATAGATAAGAGCTAGAATATAGATTTCAATCGAAATCTGATTTCCATTGGATTTTACTCATTGTTTTTTTACCACTCATCGTAGGCAACGTCAAGAGAAAATTTCCTTCCTCCTCCATTGTCCAATGTCAGATAAACATCAATTAGTTACTTTTAGTTAAGAAAGCTTCAAAATCAATTTATTGCAGTGGATTAGGTTCAAAATCTATTGCATCCCCCTAATTTCAATACAAAATTTCTTCGGGCGTAACAACAAAAGCGATCGATTCTAGGTTATATTGACCAGGCGTAATTCTAGTGCTGGCGACCAAGCGGCGTAGCTTTCGGGCGTAATGACCAATGAGTTTTTATTTGGGCGTAATTCTCATTTCATTCATTTTCTTCAAGGAAAAACGCTTGTTAGTACTTTTTGACATAAAATCACCAAGAGGATAGTGTTTTCTTCTAAAACAACGAAAAAGATTGAGTGCACACGCACAAAGTGTTAAATAGGAATTAGTTTTAGATTGTGAAACTTTGCGAGCGTTTTTCTCGATTCTAACATTTTGGATATCCGCCCTTATCACATGTTGGTCTAGAAATATGGGATTTATATGACTATTTTTTTCAAGACAGTGTATCAGTCAATGTCTGTATTTGTCTGCACTACAAAATAAAAATGAACATATTTGATTTTTAACATGTTATAATGCAAGCCTTAAAAGTGGGTATCGATAAACTGCACGCCCAATGGTCATAAGTGAAAATGGCTAAAATAGTAAGAAAAATAGCTTGTAAAAGTCAGTGACCAAAATGATTTTTTTGTTTTTCAACTATTCAGAAAACTAGCCTGTTAGAGATCATGGAACGTTGAAACATAAATTGGTTAACGACAAATGGACAAAAATGAGGCTTGAAATTGAAAAACACTTTCGCATTTTTTCCTGCCGCATACTGTACGCATATGGCCTCCACTTTAGCATCCTATTCAACATAGGCGCCAACTTAGGGGGGGGGGGGGGGGGGGCAAGCATGGGCGTTCTGGTTTTTGATCTCCTTCTCCATTAGTTGCTGCAGTCGTGTTTTTTTTTTCTTCTAAACCATGGGGAATAATCTGCTCAATAGACTCCCGGTACCAGAAGGTCCAGGTAGTGTTCGAAGTGAAAGCCAGGACTGCTGTTTCTTGGATCCAATTAACGACATTCTCATGGTCGCATGGCTGCAATTGTGTGACCTGCTCCTCATGTTATAGTTACGATGAATTCTTCACTCCTCTCACTCCACTTCAGCTCAAACTCCAGCTCCTCTACGTTCAGGTATTGCACTTTCATGTTGGACTTGCCCGTCACTTTACTCACTTCTCTCTTAACACACTCATCGAGGCCAATCGGCCAGCTTCTTCAGGCCCACCCTTCTTAGCTTTCCGATACAATTTGCTGGTGTCCAACTTACCGGCATTATTTTCATCTTTCGGGGTTAACAATCACCTCGGACAAAGTGCCTCAATAGAACGAGAAAACGAAGAAGTCTATGGGAATGTTAGGACTCATTCTCAAAGTGTAGTTAAAACCTTGAAAGAACACATTTGAAACACACTGCCTCAGCCAACGAGAGAACACACGGTATCATCTAAGCAGCATAAATTTTTATTGGCTTCCTGATTCTACTCCCACTGGTATAAGCCGGCTGCTTGATTGAGGCACGTTTCGATTTGTTCCGAAGGCATCGACGCCGTAGCGTGGGTGGGTGTGAATCGTTCTTTAAACGGGATTTTGCAATGAAACCATCCACATCCACAGATCTAAAGCTTTTTCTAATATCCACCTAAAATGATTTCAGAGTTCTGCCTGATTAAGAACCGGTTACTCCTGGGAAATCACGTGAACCAACCTTTCAACATTTTTCTACTTTGAAGCACAAATCATTAGGAACCATCTACCATCGAATGGCATCCTGATTGGGTATCCCCTTGAGTTGGCATATAACAGCCCTCTTGTCATCGGTAAAAACACATTTCAAATGGATTGCATCCGTCGAGAGACCAGATGCAACAGCCACGTGTAAACAACAATTTCCCATGGCACAACTCGCATCATATCGTGCACACACGTAAGTACGATCTGGTTTCGTTCACACACCGCTGACGCAAACAGAAGATCGCATCTTCAGAATGGTTTCCCAGGCAGCTGGCAACTGTAGTAATATCTTCGCTGCTCGCTGGCTGCTGCTGCTGCTGCTGCTAGCCGCATCGCATCGTGGCGCCCATCAATATCGATGAAGCTTGAGCTCCGTCGGTGGCAAAAGTATCAATTTCCACTTCCGTTCGATGATTCTTGCTCCGTGCTCTGTGCCTGACTAAGGTGAATGCTTCCGGTTTCAATCCTGGCTAGCTGGTGGTGGCGCTGCGCTGGCTCGCTGGCTGATGGGTGTGCTGTAAGCTTGAAATGGCTTCTGTCATTTTGTACCGCGGGACTGGATGAGATCGAAGGTCGGGTTGGTGGAGATAAAAGTTGAGATGAGATATAGGTACCTGAAAAATGTGGAAGCGGGAAAACCATTGCACTACAGTACGATATGTAGCATTCGAATTGAGTTTTTTAGAAACCACTAGTAAGCTGGAACTGGTAATTTGGGCTTATCACAAATCAAATTTTTGTTCTATCGCAGGTCTTCGTTTTTTTACTCAGTGATTATTGTTATGACACCTTTGTCTTGAGTGAGAACAGATCAACTCATCGTCTAATATTTGATATCAATAAATATTTACTTAGCCATAAGAACAAGCAAAAGAACTGGGATTTCTTTTTGAGTTCACCAGGGTCACCTTCAGAAATTCCTTCAAGTATTTCTTCAGGATTTCTTCAGGAATTTCTCTTCGTGAATTCCTCCGTGGACGTCCTGCGCGATTCCGATACTAATTCTTTCAGGGCATGTTCCAAGAAATGATTCAGAATTCCTTTCGCGATTCCTTCAAATTTTTTACGATATACTTCTGCAAGGATGCACCGAAAAAATCCTCCAGGAATTTTTTCCATAGCTTCTTCATCGATTCCAATATGAATTTCTCCAGAGATTCCTTCAAGAATTTCTCTAGGGATTTCACCAGACATTTTTCAGGGAATTTTCTTGCGATATCTTTAGAGCTTCCTCCAGTGGGTGTTCCAATGCTTTATTTCGAGGATTCCTTCAGGTATTTCTACAGGTATTCTTGCAAAGATTTCTTCAGGGATTTCTCCGTATTCTTTCAAAAATTCTGATAGAGTTTGGTCCAATACTTTCATCTGAAATTATACAAAGCATTTCTGCAGAAATTTATTCCAGGAATTGTTTTAGAAAATTTAATCAGATATTATTCAAAATAAATCCAGAAAATCCTTAAACATTTTGTACAAAACATTCTTTAAGAGCCCTTCAAAGGATTTATTAAATAATTCGTCCAGAAATAGCTGCAAACATGAATTCCATCACATGTTTTCTAAGGATTTCTACAGAAATTCTTCAAGGAATTCGTTAGGAAAGCTCTTCTAGAATTCCCTAAGGAATTCCTCTTGGGATTGCTTAAGGGACTCCTCCTGAAGTTTCTTCAGGATTTCTCCAAGAATTCTTTCTGCGATTTCTTCAGAACTTTCTGGGATTTCATCAGAAACTCTTCCTGAAATTCCCTCAGGAATTTCTCCTGGAATTTCTTCCGCAATTTTTCGTCGAATTCCTCCAAAGATTCCGCCTGAAATTCCTTCAGGGGCTCTTCCAGGGGTTTCTTTGGGAATTCCTGCGGGGATTCTTTTAAGAATGCCTCCAGGGACTTCTCCTGGAAATCCTGCATGGATTCTTTCAGGAATACATCTAGAGTTTACTCTAGGAATCCCTCCAGAGCTTCCTCCAGGAATTCCTCTAGAGCAGTGATTCCCAAAGTGGGCGAAATCGCCCCCTTGGGGGCGAAAATCAGGCCCAGGGGGGCGAAAATTTGAGAAATCAAAATTGGGGGGCGAAAATACTAAAAAGGGGGGCGATTTTTTCAATGATTGGAAAACATCAAAAGTGTTGAATTATAAGTCGAGAATGTGAACTGAATCATAAAAACTCTCTGACATTCAAGCTTACAGTCTTACAGTTCAAGTTTTGTCTATTAAACATAAGCATCGACTTTCTTTTACAGAATTATTGGTATTTATGTGGGCTCTTTGGCAAAATTTCTAGACGTATTTCTGAAGGGTTTGTGAGATTCTGGAAATCTAAATAAAAATATATTTGGATACTCCTATAATGAACATTCATGAATCGTGATAAGTTTTTGTTCAAATTATGAAAAGAACATTTTTTTCGCGAATTGATGAGAAAAATTGCGTTTCAACTCGTAGGCGGACTTATTAATGGAATCTCCAAGCAAAAACATGAATAGGGTCAGGGACCATTTGGGCAGAAGCGACAATTCAGGCACTTGCTGGTATAACTCAGTCAATTTCAAACCGATTGACTTGAATTTTTGCACTGTGCGTATCTGATCGTGTCTCAAAAATCAAGTCAATCGGTTCAAAATTGACTGAGTTATAGCAGCAAGTGCCCAAATAGGTGCTCCTGCTCAAATTGTCCCAGATCCTATCAGTCGAATTTCAGAACACTTTTCTTATGAAATTCGTATCACAGTGTTTACAAACAACTGTGTTTGAAAGTATTTCAGAGAAGCTCTCTGAGGAATTTCAAACTTTACTGAAGTTCATTTGAAAACATTCCAAAAATTCTGCGTAAAATTCCATTTAAATATGCCATATTTACTTATTTGACAATTTATTTAAAACACAGAAAGCATTCAAATTTATACGAAGCTCGTTGATTTGAATCTGGATGTGGATTTGGAAAAATATTTCTCCTTATTATCGGCAACAAACCGATATTTTTCTGAATTGCACATTTTTCACATAACATAGGGAATCGCGCCACTTGGGCGGTGGCTTCTATTTTCGTCTGTTTTCCACTATAACTCAGTCAAATTTGAACCAATTGACACAATTTTTGGAATGCGGCGAGATAGGCATAGTATCTACCCGTGTACAACATTTCAAGTCAACTGGTACAAAATTGACGGAGTTATAATGGAAAACAGACGAATATAGAAGCCACCGCCCAAGTGGCGCGATACCCTATGTTTGTAATTGTTTCCAAATTCTCCACCAGTCTGACTACTTGTGACCAAGCATTGACTCTCAGTCGTTGAAAAGGTTCGTTTAAGAACGATTATAAAACATCTGGTTGGGAATATCGAGTTCATATGTGTTCACAGTTTTTTTTTTCTATTTCGATTAATAAATGTTCAATTAACAACGGTTTGAAAAGTAGGTATAAACAAGATTTCAATATTTTGGTAAGTACGATTTAAATTCACTATATTCTTTTTTCAAATGCGAAAAATCAACGCATGTACAAAACAATTTAATGAAAATGAGAGCGACACAGATTTAGATACACTGAATGGCACTGCTAGATTTGCCACAGTAGCGCTTTTAAAGGCGCTAAGCACAGTTTCCAGTGATGGAATTACTCTCATCATGAAGCAATTCGCGAGTGTAAAGCCAACACAAGGCATACTCACGATTCCGAGAGTAAACAGTGTGTGAGCACGGCATAAATATCACAAGGCAGGCCTATGTAACCTATGTAAACATAATTTTTGGATGTAACATGTGACGTCGTTCTTATCGTTTTACGTTGATCAAATTAGTGAGGAGTACTAGATCATTGTGTTCACGCCTATGAACGATTTGAATTACGTCATCAAAAAACTGCCAGATTTCCGGAAGGTATCACCTTCTAAATATTGTACACCGTGTGTGTGAGTTTATTCGCACCCGCCTGCTTCGTGAGTAAGAAGCAAAACAAAAACAGAAACACTCATGAGTTTTTATTCGTGAAGAACTAGTAGAGGTGCGGGAAGTGCATTTTATTGTGGTTATAATGGCAAATCGAGTGATTATCCAACATAAACTAATGATTTATGCTTTATTGTTCATGAAAAGCAGCACTGCCAGTCGTTAAAATACGTTTTTCATCAGAATGCTAAAAAACTCACGTAGCTTCGCGAATCACATGCGAGTGCTTGCCAGCTTCGTTTACTCACGAATAAAGAAGTGCGAGTATTCTCGGGCTCCCGTTCTTCACGAGTATGTTTGTTTTGGTTTGTGTCTGCTCAGCTGCAATCTTCATCATTTTCCATCTCTGACAGTTTCAGCCTTCTACTATAGAAAAAATAAAATCTCACCTAAGGGGGCGAAAATATTTTTTTGAAGCTCTAAGGGGGCGATACCTCTTAAAAGTTTGGGAAACATTGCTCTAGAGATTCCTCCAGGAGTTTCTCTAGAAATTTCTTCAGAGATTCAACTAGGAATTCTTCCTGAGATTTCTTCAGGAATTCCTCACGGCATATCTTCAGGCATTCCTCCAGGATTTCTTCCAGGATTTTTTCCAAGGATTTTCCCAGGCATTTCCCCAGACATTCCTCCGGGAATCTCTCCAGGAATGCATCCAGGAATTGATTCAGGAATTTCTCCATGAATTACTTCAGTAATTTCTACAACAATTCCTCCAGCAGTTTCTCCAGAAGTTCTTCAGGGATTCTTTCAGGAATTCTTCCACGAATTTCTACAGAAGTTTCTCCAGGAAATTTTCCAGAGGTTCCTCAAGAAACTTCTCCATGCATTCTTTTAGGAATTCCTCCAGACATACCCCCAGGAATTCCCCTTGGAATTCCACCAGGAATTCTTCCGGAAATTCCTCCAAGAATTCCTCCAGAAATTCCTCTAGAAATTCCTCCAGAAATTCCTCCAGAGATTCCTCCAGGAATTGGTTTCGGAATTCCTCCATGAATTCCCCTGTTAATTTGTCCAGAAATTCCTCCGTGAATTCCCCTGGAAATTTCCTCAGGAATTCTTTCTGGAGTTTGTCTATGAGTTCCTCCAGCGACTCTTCCAGAGATTCTTCCAGAAATCACTTCAGGGATTCCTCCAGGGCTTTCTACACAAATTCCACCAAGGATTCTGCCAGGATTTTTTCCAGGGATTCCTCAGGGAATTTATCCAGGAATTATTTAAGGGATTCCCTCAGGGATTTCTCTTAAGATTCCTCCAGGGACTCCTCCAGGGATTCCTCCAGGAATTGCTGTATGCATTCTTTCAGTAATTCCTCCAGGAATTTTTATAACAATTCAGAAATTTATCCAGGATTCCTTCTGGCATTCATCTAGGTATTCCTTCAGAAATTTATCCTGGAATTCTTCCAAGAATTCCTTTGGAGATTTCTCCAGCAATTCTTCCAGGATTTCCTCCAGGAGTTCCTCCAAGGATTGCGCCAGGAATTTGTCCAGAAGTTCCTCCAGGCACTCTTTCAGGATATCCTCCAGCAATTTCTCCAATAACTCGTCCAGAGATTCCTCCAGGAATTCTTCCAAATTTATTTCAAGGGATTTATTCCAAAATTCTTCTAGGAATACCTCCAGATTTCTTCAGAAATTTATAAAGGCTTTTTCTCCAGGATTTTTTATAGGAATTCCTATGGGAAGTATAACAGAAAATGTTTTACGGATTCCTCTAGACATTCTTCCAGGAATTCCTGCATGCATTCTTCTAGGGTTTTCTCCAGGTTTTCCTCCAGAAAATCCAACAGGAATTCTTCCAGAGATTTCTCCAGAAATTGTTTCAGGGTTTATACAGGAATTTCTTTACGGATATCCCCGCTGATTTCTTCAAAGATTTCTTTCCTCCAGGAGTTTCTTCAGAAAATTATCCAGGGATTTTTCACAGAATTCTTTTGGAGGTTCATCCAGGGATTCCTTCAGAAATTCCTACAGGAATTCCTCCAGAATTTTCTCCAGAAATTCCTACAGAAATTCGTACATGAATTCCTCATAGAATTGCGCCAGGAATTTGTCCAAAAAATCCTCCAGGCATTCCTCTAGGATTTCCTTCAGAAATTGCTTCAAGGATTCTTCCAGGATATCCTCCAGTGATTTCTACAATAACTCCAAAAATTCTTCCGGAAATTCTTCCAGTGATTTTTTCCAAAATTCCTCTAGGAAATCCAACAGATCCTTGCAGAAATATATCCAGGGATTCCTCCAGATTTTTTTCCAGGTATTTCTTCAGAAATTTATGCAGGAATTCTTTTACGCATTCCCCCAGGGATTTCGCCTAGGATTCCTACAACGACTGCTCCAGAGATTCCTCAAGGAATTCTTTAAGAGATTCCTCCAGGGATTCCTCCAGGCTTTCTTCCAGCGATTCCACCAAAAATTCTTCCAGGGATTTCTTAAAAAATTCCTTTTGGAAATCCACCGGATTTCTGCAGAAACATAACCAGGGATTCCTCCAGGATTTTTTCCAGGTATTTCTTCGGAAATTCGTGTAGGAATTCATTAACGGATTTCACCAGGGATTTCGCCTAGGATTCTTCCAACGACTGCTCCAGAAATTCCTCCAGAGATTCCTTCAGAGATTCCTCCAGTGATTCCTCTAGAAATTCCTACAGAGATTCCTCCAAAAATTGCTTCAGGGATTAACCCAAGGATTCTTCCAGATATTGCTCTAGGAATTAATTGCTTCAAAGATTCATCCAGGGATTTAAATAGGGATATGCCCGCTTATTTTTTCAGGAATTTCTCCAGAAATTACGCAAGAAATTTCTTCAGAAATTTATTCAGTTATTTCTCAAATACTCAAATATTTTCCTTCATAAATTTCTCCATGATTTCATCCAGGGATTCCTTCAGAAATTCCTCTAGGGATTCCTCCAAGAATTCCTTTAATGATTTCTCTAGGTATTCCTTCTAGGACTCCTCCAGAAATTTCTTGCGGAAATTCCACCAAGGATTCTTCCAGGAATTTCCCAAAGGATTTCTTCAAAACTTTCGCCAGGGATTTCTCCAAGAACTCCTCCAGAGGTTCCTCCTAGAATTCATCTAGAAATTTCTCCAGGGATTCCAAGAATGTTTCTAGGGATTTCTCCCAGAATTCCTTCAGAGTTTCGTCCAAGAATTCCTTCTGAGATTCCACCAGGAAGTTCCAGAAGTTTCTCAAGGGATTCCTCCAGGATCTACTGCAGAAATTCCTCCAATAATTGCTTCAGGAATTCCTCCAGGAATTTCTCCAGAAGTTCTGGCAGAGTTTCCTCTATGGATTACCCCAGGAATTCCTCCAGGGATTTCTCCGGCAATACTTCGAGGGATTCCTCCAGGAGTTCCTTCTTCAGATTTTTTTGGGGATCTCCTTAAAAATCTATTCAGGGGTTCTATAAGAAATTCCATAAGTTCATCCATCATCTTTTACATGAAAGCACCAAAAAATTTCTCCAGTATTACATGAAGATTTGTTTTTATTACTTAAAGGATTTCTAAAGAATTTCCCCCAGTGATTGGTATTAGAATTCTTTGAGATAATTTTAGAGTGATACATACAGGGGCCAAGAAATTCTTCAAGAAGTCATCCAGGAATTCTTTCACAAATACCTCCAAGAAAACTTTTAGGAATTCAACCACGAATTTGTTCAGGAACCCATCCATGAATTTCTTCAAGAATATCTCCTGCAGCTCCCGAAAAGAAATTCCTTCAGAAACTCATCCTTTCAGGAGAATATTCTGAGGTTTTTTTTCTCCATAAAATCCTTCAAGCAATTATCCATCGATTTTTTTAAGAACTTCTCCGGAGATTAATTTGGGAGTTTTACCACGGATGTTTTTAAGGTGTTCCGTCAGAAAGGCCTTCAGAGATTATGTATTCAAAAAAAATGCTAAGAGACTGTTTCCGAAATTCCCCCGGGAATGCCTCTATCTGGCCTTCCACCATTGCATTGTTTTGTCTGTGAGCAAATTGCCCTCACGATCATTGCAGTCTCGTATCGCGCACCAATGACAGATACATAAGAACTCCGCATGTCGTTCCGTTGCACACTCTACTGGATTCTAGCATTTTTATTACTCTTCGTGTTTCCTTCCATAGGATTTTTTTTAACACGACATTGTTGGAAAGAATTCGAAGTATTGTTGCTTTTGATTTTTGACTCAATATTATCTTTGTAAGAAAATTGTGCTGAATACATTAGATAATATGTTACTGCATCTGCACAAAGCAATCCGTTCCACACTATTTTATGGTTCAAGCTATTGTACATGCTTCTGCCATGCGATTGCTTTTTTGACTGTAGACAGTCATGCCTATCTGGTTAATTGGTTGGGGGAATCACACAAATGCAATTCACCATTGCGGTAATTGCCAATGACATTTACAAGGTTGTAAAGCTGTCTCGTTAGTACCACTCCTCTTCCACCTTTCCGAAAAAAAAAACTCGCTCAATCTGATCTCATTTGAAATCCCATGGCTGGGAAGTCAGAACACACGTGCCCACGAGTCACGTTGTCGGAGGTGTGGCCACAGCGTGATGGGCGATGAATTTAAAATCAAATTAACAATACGTTTTGGCAGTTGCATTTTCCACTACTTGTACAACGTGGCAGCAAATCTCATTAAAATTATGTTCCACCGAGGGTTTTTTTTTCTGCCACGAGAGTGGCTTGGTGGTGAAATGATAAATGAAATGAAAAATGCAAAATGCAACTTTTTTTTCTCTCTCTCTCTCTCGCTGCGATAATGAAAATTATTTATGGTCCAGCAATTCGTTCGGGAACAATTCCTACGTGTCAGTTTTAATTATGATTTGCAACAGGGGTACATATTAAGTTAGGCGGTATAGAAGTAGAGCAAGTTTTTTCATACGCCTCAAATGTGTCCTTAATTTTCATAACTTTTTTTTCAAATTTTCCTCATTATGTACCTAAATGGAAATTCAAATATGTACTTTTACACTTTCTTGAGTTTGAAATTTCTGATTCAATTGAAATAAAACGGCCTTGGTGGTATATTGGCAACCGCTGATTCGGATTTAGATTATTCTCATTTCCCTTCCCTTCCTTTCTCCTACTTTCTAAACAACGCTTTTGTGAATATTTAGGTTATGCCTTTGGGAATTGTTTCAGCATTTTTTGGGAACTATTGCGATTTTTTTTTTCACTTAGACTTCAGTGCAATAAATTTCGTCGTTCTCCTATTTCGCTTTCGATTTCGCTGTCGCTCTCTGCTGCGAGTCTTTAGCAACTCGCCCGATATAATGACAGATTTCGCCGGCCGTCTCAATGTTTACACAATTCTCTCATTGTTCTCGGTCCACCAACTGATCATGTTTACACAACAAAATCAGCTGGACATCCGATGTTTACGTTCATCTTCATTGTTCGGCAACTACCAGCTGATCTTGTTGTCATAACAAACCGCGCTGATTTCGCCTGAATCATGGGTCGAAAGCGAAAAGCTGTCGGAGACGACAGATTTGTACGATTTTCGGGCGATTTCAATTTCGTCACGAAAGTCTGATTATTCGTAAAAAAAATACAATACAACTTTACACAGATTTATTCAGTTAGTCTCTTGGGAGTTGATTCTTTCATAATAAAGGAAATTCCTCGTCAGTTTCCTAGAGAATTTCTTCAACAATTAAATTTGGAATTCCTCAGGCAATTTTTTAGCACATTCTCTAAGAATTTCTTCAGTAATGAATTTGGAAATTTCTACAACCGTTTTGGGAATTCCAATATCATTGGTAATTGTTTCGATAATTTGATTTCATTGTGCATTTCTACAATTTCTTTGAGAAACTTTATGGAAATGCTGAAAGTAATGCTGCTTGGAATTGATTCGACAATTTCAGACATTTGTATGGCATTTTCTGGATCTTTCCGGCAATTCCGTAGGAAATTTCATTGGGACTTCTGTCAGAAATTTTTGTGCAAAAATCTTCAAAATACTTTGGGTTGTCAGATTTGTCAGCCGTCTCAATTTTAGAATATTCTATCAGTTATGTTTACGATTTTTTTAGTTCCTTCGATATTTAATGATATGTGTTTTTTTTGCTCTCTCGATTGTTTTGACGGTTCCTCCAGGATTTTATTTGGCCATATCATTCAGTGTTGCTTAGAAATTTCATCAGCAACCCTTTCGACAGTATCTCTGAAAATTACTTTGGAAATTTCTTCAGGGATTCTTATTTTTTGATACTTCGTTGGCAATTATTTGATAAATTGTTTGGACAATTCCATTGGAAATACTTTTTATAATACTGCGGGAATTCCTTTGGGTACTTAAGTTTTTTTTAGAAATTCTCATAGCAATTTCTTTGTTACATAAATATTTTTATGAAAGAAAAGAATTTTCGAAAATCAGCAGTTTTTTTTTTAACTTTTTTACCAGTGACTTCTTTTTGGATGGAGGTAGACTTTTTTTCATTCTTAACCACTTAACCTATTTTACAGCTCTTTTGTTCACTAGGGCACTACGTGAGCAATTCCAATTGGCGGCTGAACTTACACTTTGTACAGCGCCTAAATGTATTCTTATTATACTATATTAGTGGGCTTCGTGGCCGAGCGGTTAGCGGCGTCAGTCGTTTAGGTGTCTCGTAAGCCTCGGAGTGTGGGTTCGATTCCCGCTCCAGTCGGGGAAAACTTTTCGTCGAACGAAAAATTCTCCACTGGGCCACTGGGTGTTATATGTGTTGTCCGTTGTCAAATGTTAGTATTGTTCAGTCTGTAGAGGCCGCAAGGTCGAAGACGGTGTAATTGTCTTTTTATATCGAACTGGTTTGTCTTTGTGCTGCTTTCACTTTTCTACTCTGTCCTTGGTAGAATGATGAGCACGATGATGAAATGATCTGTGGCTGTTGTTCCATTTCCAATCTAATTGGGGGGTCGTCCATTATAGGTTGCCGTTCGCCGATATCCGATTGTTCGGGTCCGTTTGAGCTTTGAGAGCTCAGAAGAGGGTCAAGTGCCAGCCGCTCTCGGGGGTAAGAAGAGCAACTGACAAAGTGACGGGGCTGGAATCAAACCCATGATCAACCGCTTATGAAGCAAACGTGTAGCCACTGCGCCATGGGTCCCGGTAGCAGTTTTTTTTCTGTCATAACTTTTTAAGAATTCCGAAGCTATTTCTAGAAGTTTCCTGTCGATGAAATTACATACAAACTGACGAAGTACTTCCCAGTGGAATCGCCTACTTGTCATTGGATTACGCAAAAAATAACCAAAAAAATTACTGATTCAAATTTGGAAGAATTACAAAAAAAAATCACAATTGTCACAGTAATTCTCGAGGGAATTCACAAGCAATTTCCCTGAGAAACTACCAAAGATTTTTTTAAGGAATTGACTTAGCAGTTCTCAGAGGAAATGCCAATTTAAGCGAAAAATGGAGGAATTGTAATAAAATTTACCTACCGAAGAAGTATCCAAATAAATTTCCTAAAAAATGACAAAAAGATTCGAAAGAAATTTCCAAAAAAAAAATCTCATGAACATAATTAAAAGAATTTCCAAATGATTGTCTGAATCAACTCCCAAACATATTTCCGAAGACATTTGCTTTACACAAGCATTACGTTATTCCCGCTGAGACCGACCCTTTTTACGCCTTATCATTAAAATTGTTTTGAGTGGTTGAGGCCTTTCACGAACTAGAACAGATATACAGGGTGTTAGGTTCCTGAGTGCAAACTTTTTAAAGGGTGATAGAGGACCATAAATGGAGAAAAAAAATGTTCTACGCATATGGTCAAATCTCAAGCGTTACGTAGTTATTGAACTTCCCATGTTTATGACTCTTATTGCCTTAACTGGCAATAACTTGAAAATGGTCAAACTTATCGAAGTTTTTTTTACCCTTATTCGAAAGATTATTGAATTTTCTAACAAATGGCATCTTTGAATCGATTGGTTTAGTTAAATAACTAAGTTTTCTAGAGCAAAATAGCTAAAAATAGTGTATTTTTATTGGTTTTTGTCAATTATCTTTGAAACATGCGTACTAAATTAAAATTCTTCCTTTGGCAAAGTTGTGGTCCCTGTCACACTCTACAATTCGTTCTTTGACACCAAACTTCTAGCTCTTATCGTTTTCTTGCAATTTTAATTTAAATGTGCGGCACAATGCGCAAAAAAGTGCTTTCCATGACAGTTGCAAATTTATGATCTGAAATGCGATGGTAAAATCGAATTTGCAACAAAACGATAAGAGATAGAAGTTTGGTGCCAAAGAACGAATTGTAGAGTGTAACAGGGGCCACAACTTTGCCAAAGAAAGAATTTTAATTTATTACGCATGTTTCAAAGATAATTGACAAAAACCAATAAAAATACACTATTTTTAGCTATTTTGCTCTAGAAAACTTAGTTATTTAACTAAACCAATCGATTCAAAGATGCCATTTGTTAGAAAATTCAATAATCTTTCGAATAAGGGTAAAAAAACTTCGATAAGTTTGACCATTTTCAAGTTATTGCCAGGTAAGGCAATAAGAGTCATAAACATGGGAAGTTCAATAACTACGTAACGGTTGAGATTTGACCATATGCGTAGAACAATTTTTTTCTCCATTTATGGTCCTCTATCACCCTTTAAAAAGTTTGCACTCAGGAACCTAACACCCTGTATATGTTTTCAGCTGACCTCTCGATTTTTGTCAATTGATGGCTCATTCAAACTGTAAAATTTCTTCAAAGACTCCCTCCAAACGAAATATTGTCGAAAAGATGGGAGATCGAGCTACTATTTTCAGCTATGAACTGTTGTTTAGGCCATATTGAACTCAGCGGCCTTCTTGGATTTTCAGAGAAAACCTATTTTTTTACAATGTGTGCAACCATCGATTTTTATAATATTGACATAACTCGGAAGTTGTGGCGTTTTTACCTTTATTTGAGAACTGATTTAGAAATTTCGTTACAATTTCGCTATTGTTTTGAGAATTCTTTTGGGAATTTCTCCGGAATTCCCTTCGGATATTCTTCGTCGGTTTTCGGGCAACTTTTAAAGATTTTTTTCAGAAATTCCTTTGGGAATACTGTGCCAATTTATTTAGAAGTTCAATCAGAAAGACCTTTGGGAATTTCTTCATCAATATTTTTTTCTGATTACTTTCTGCAATTTATCAGTTACCTCCTTTAGTAATTCATTTAGAAATTTCTTCGGCATTTTCCTTGAGAATTAATGAGGTAATTAGTTACTTTTACATTTTTGTGATGTCTTTCGGCATTTTCTTTGGAATATTTTCAACAATGCCTAAAGATGAAATTGACGATTTTTTTTTCAATAAACTCCTTCGAAATCCCATTGAGAAATAATAAAGTGATTCTATGAAAATTTCTTCGTCAGTTACTTTGGAAATATCTTCGGTAATTCATTTGGAAATTCCTGCAATAATACCATGAATAATTCTCTCTGGAAATTCTTTGTAATTTATATGGCAACTAGCTGTCCCAAGCAAAAGTTACCATGCCTACTGCGACCAATTCCAACAATCACACAATTAAACAATTTATTTGGAAGTTCCTTCAATAATCTCCTTAAATAGCTCATTCATCAGTAATGTCTTTGCGAATAACTCTGACAATGCATGCAATTCCACCAGCGAATTAACTAAGAATTTTTCTTTTGGCTATTCTTTTGAAAATTTCATCGGAAATTTTTTTTTGGAAATTGATTTTTGCATAATTATGAAATTCTTTTTTGATGCTTTCGATATTTTTCATTATTCGGGACTTTGTCTAACAGGTGCCTTTGCTTAAGGGAATTCCTTCAGTAATTCAATGGAGATGTCTCTTGACCATTTCAATGCTTACTATTTAAGTAATTATTTTGGAAATTTTGAAATTCCCAAGTGAAAGTCAATTGACGAAGTAATTTTTATAGGAACTGCCAAAACAATTTTCAAAGAAATTACTAAGAAAAGTACAACAATTATTTCCAAAGGAATAACCAAAATGATTTGCAGAAGAAATTTCAGAAGAAATTTCTGAAGCAATTAATGAAATAAAATGACGGAAGCGCTTAAAAAAAACTAAGAAATGCATAATAGTTTGCATAAGTGATTGTCGAAGAATTTTCAAAAAGTTGCCGAACCATAATTCGATAAAATTTCTCAAGGAAATCATAAATAGATATTCAATAAGGAATTGTTGACTCAAAATCCCATAGATATTTTTGAAAGAATTGTCTAAGAAATTCCGCCTACGGAAATTCTAAAAACTCTACTAGACATACTCGCAAGGAATCAGCCGAATAAATTTCAAAGGAGTTGCTGCAGGAATCCAATAATCATTTCAAAGAAGTTTCAAAAAATGTGTCTAAAAATTTCCCATGAAATTACTTGAGAAATTCCAAGCGATTTGCAGAAAAAAATCAGAAAAAAAATATTATGAAACGAATTCCCTAAGGTAATGCTGTAGAATTGTGCATAGATAAGAATAACTGAAAGTACAGTATTGGAAAGAAAAAGGTAAACATTTTCTGATTTACATACAAAAAAAAATCCATTTTTGGAGGTCTATATTGAGATGAGATGAAATGAGATGAGAGGCGATTGAGATGAAAACTTGACACAGAACAAAAAATTACCTTTTTGCCTTTCTCGTACACTAAGTGTACTGGAAAGGCTATATGTTCACTCCAAAAATGACTTTTTGATAGAAGGTCCGGAGGGACGAGTCACATATACCAATCAACTCAGCTCGACGAATTGAGGTGATGTCTGTGTGTGTGTATGTGTGTATGTGTGTATGTGTGTGGGTGCGTGTGTGTGTATGTGTGTATGTGTGTGTACAAAAAACTCACATCACTTTTTGGTAGTAAACCTCAACCGATTTTAATGACCGATGGTTCATTCGACGCGGCATATATTCCCATTGTTTCCTATTGAAAATGGTTCGGATCGGTCCAGCCGTTCCGGAGTTATGGCCATTTAGGTGTTCCGGACCGGTACCCTTGGGAGGGGCCAGACATGAAAATGCAACAAACCCATGCATGCGACGCATCAAACAGCGACATTTCCGATAACCTAGTGAAAGGTTAGCAGGAAAACAGTATCAGACCATATCTGAACCGGTAGTGTTCCGGAATCGGTTCCAGGGGGTCCCGACGGAAGTGGCCAAATATAAAAGAGAACCAAACCCATGCATGCGACACATCAAACAGCGGCATTTCCGTTAACCTGATGAACGGTTAGCAGGAAAACAGTATCAGACCATATCTGAACCGGTAATGTTCCGGAACCGGTTCCGGGGGGTCCCGACGGAAGCGGCAGACATAAAAGAGAACCAAACCAATAATGCATGCGACACATCAAACAGCGGCATTTCCGATAACCTGATGAACAATTAGCAGGAAAACAGTATCAGACCATATCTGAACCGGTAGTGCTCCGGAACCGGTTCCAGGGGGTCCCGACGGAAGTGGCCAAATATAAAGGAGAACCAAACCCATGCATGCGACACATCAAACAGCGGCATTCCCGATAATCTAATGACAGGTTAGCAGGAAAACAGTATCATACCATATCTGAACCGGTAGTGTTTCGGAACCGGTTCCGGGGGTCCCACAGGAAGTGATCAGATATAAAAGTGAACCAAATCCATGCATGCGACACATCAAATCACGGCTTTTAGAAAACCCTGATGGTCGGTTATTAAGGAAGTAGGCTCAGACCACATTGGAGACTGCCAGTTGTATTGCGGAACCGGTTCCGGGTATCTCGTCGGAAATCGCCTTATATAAAAGTGAAACAAACCCGTGCATACGACACATCAGAGCGGGGATTTTTTGATAACCTAATGAAAGGTTAGCAAGAAACTAGTCTCCGAGCATATCTGAACCGGTAGTGTTTCGGAACCGGTTCCGGATGTCAAACCGGAAGTGTCCAAATATAAAAGTGAACCGAACCTATGCATGCGACACACCAAATCGCGGCTTTTTCAATAATCAGTTTGTCAGCAAAATGCCTCAGACGCACATTTGGGAGAACCGGTAGTGTTGAAGAACAGGTAACGAGTGCCCGCCGGAAATGGTAAAATATAGAAGTAAACCAAAATCATGCATGAGGCCATCCTTTAAGTACGTCACAATCCTAGGGGGAGAGGGGGTTGTAAAAGTGTGACAAGCTATTTTAACCCTCAAGCAGTCGCGTCTTTAGCCACCCTCAGCGACACTACGCACACGCTTTGTACTACAAGTGAGCTTTTTTGGTGCGTGTACATAGTACACGACGCGACCGCTCCCGGGTTAAGTATAGGAAAAAACCCGTACGAAGAGGGGAGGGTGAGCTTCGGAAATTCCCAATTTCAGCATGACGTACTTAATGGTTGCTCCCCATGGAACACATCAATTCGCGGATTTTTAGGCAACCTGACAAGAAAATAGCCATATACAATATTTGGGACAACCAGTGGTGCCATGGAATCGATTCCAGGTGTCCGCCGGAAATGGTCAAACGTAAAATTGAACCAAACCCAAGCATGCGGCACTTAAAATAGTGGAATTATGAAAGTGAACAAATCCAATGTTCTACTATTCTAATCTGCTATTATCAACGCATCCCCTGGCTTTCGCCCATCTGCGTTGTCTTTTCACTAGGCAATACGTCTACCAATTGATGTTTATGGGCTTGCCGAACCAAGTCATGTAGCTAAGCCAAACACCCCACCTACAACTGTTGGGTAGGCACCATTGTCCCGCCCACTGGTCTTTTACAGCTAGTTGTAGGTGCATGTGTGCGTGTAAGTATTGGTGTATGTGTGTTAGTGTTGGTGTATTGTAGGCGCCAACTCGTTCTAATCCACTCTGATTGTTAGCACCCTATTGAACCATTACCCTTAAATCTGGCAATCTATGAAATAGAATGAGTTAAGCGCCTGTACATAATAGTCAGTTAATCAAACAAGGAATATTAGTATTAAAGCGAAGATACAATGAAGCAACGCTCTGAACCTCGAGAGCACAAACCCCAAGAACCAAATGACAGGCTGCGCGAACAGTCGATCGACTGGCCACCACCAGTGAATAACCAATCGAGCAAACCCTCCAGCACAAACCGCCACCAGCTCTCTCGACCTGCGCCCAACAAATCCGAGGCACAGCCCAGCCATAGCTTCACCTTAGGACAAAAGTCTTGAAATCCCGCTTCAACAGTGCATCAGAACTTCAGACGCACAAATCTCAAGAAGCAAGCTTCAAACAACAGTGCATTTAATTATTCTGTTCTTGCTCACTTGTAAAAAGATTAAAATAATAAGCTTAGGTGCGCTGGTTTTGTTTACGATGAGATTTGTGCGCTCAAAATCGTCAGTAGGTGCCAAAGTCGGTCATTGTGGCGGCCATTTTGGGATTCTAACAAGTCTGTCCTTATAACCAAAATCTAGATTGCAGAGCACAGTACTTCCCAAGTAACCACGCAACTCGGGCCGCAAATCACGCACAACACGGCACAAATAAGACAATCACTACCCCGCCCGTACAACCGAAACCGACCTAGAGTAGAGAAGGGTCTCTTTCCACTCCAACCCGGACTCAACTGCACCCACAGGGCAGCGCACCTGACCCACACCGCACTCATTCATGCATCACTGTCCGAGCCGCACGGTCACCTGGGTTGAGTCTATCTGCATGACCTCGCACAACCCGTAACACAGACTTAAAATCCCTGTCTTGCATTACAAAGTACTCCCTCTTCCCAAAAGTCTGTGCGTGGTATACACCGTGTCCAATAAGTTCTCATACAAAATACAAATTTAGAAAATATTATTTTATTTCACATCTGTGTTTCATATTTTCAAAATGAATGCATGTATTGAAGGGCCACATAATACTGATTTTATAAAGCATACGGTTTAGAATAACATTATTTTCTATTTGTTTATATAAGCCTAGCAGTACACTTCCGTTTTCTGAAATCCGTTTGTTCCGGCACGCAAGAAAAATGTCCAAAAAGTTGTTCATTGTACGGTAGCTAAATAGAGTCCATAAGGTTAAATTTTGAGTTTATATCCCAAGTATTGTACAAAATGGATATACTAAAGCTGAAACAATACAATTTTGGTGATGATATGGTAAGAAATTTGCTAGTAAGCTTCACTTGAGCTGATTTCCTTGAAAATGCTCGTTATATTGAAGATAAACATCATAAAACGTAAATTTTGGATAAAATTTACCACAATAGGGATACAAGTACGTTTTAGAAGTGAGAGTGTTGTGAATCAACAAGATATGATACAGCCATGCTTCTTTAAAACAACAAACCTCATTAAAACAGATAAATGGACATTTTTGTTTGATTCACGTGTTATTTTGTACAAAATAAAATGGCTTCGTACTCCACCAATACAGAGTCTCATATTTTTTCTCTTTTGGCCATAGTTACTACTAGCAATGGTGAGGACAGGAACCTAATTTGTTTCAACTTTAAACCATTACTCGTTAAAATGTGACGAAATACCAAAGAAATGGCGTGCGTGCCAGCTGAAATGGACTTACGACACATAAGCGATCAGCAGAGAAGGATAAAGGACAGTTAATTCCAAAACATATGCTGTATTTGATTAGTGTTAGTTTACCTTTCAATTAATTTATTTACTTTGATAATCCTAATTACAGATGTGAAATGCATTCAATTTGATTTTGTATGAGAACTTATTGGACACGGTGTAAATGAGATCTTAAGGATGAAGAAATCGTCACCAATACAACCGCCAACACTGAGCACTCAATGATGTCGGCCTTATCAACGACGACTCCCTCAGTCCCAAACCCAATTATCTCACACTACCCAAGTAACCACCCTGCTGAAGCTGTATGCACCGCACGCACAAAGCACACACGCACACACCGACACGCACCACCCCACACAAACCACCAAGGCCGAACAAAATCGGAAAGCGGTGCCACCACTGCTGAATCACGACTTTTTCAGTATAGTTCAGCAATCGTAGATCCATTCCCCGACCCTACTCAGCCCTAACGGTCCATAGCAATGCCTGTCAATATATGCGCCTCACACATGCAACCCCTACACCCTAACAGTATGGTCACTTGGGTATCCCTGGGTTTTGACATGACGGTCAGGGATCACAGCCATCAAAACGTTCCACACTTTATCAGGGCTTACGACCTGTAGACATGATGATTTCTCAATAGTTTCAAGCTCTTTCGGACCTTCCGCTATGGGAGACCATCATGGGTAGCGGTGTTATGAAAGTGAACAAAACCAATGTTATCAATAAATCAAATCGTGGCTTTTCTGATAGCCTGGTAAACGTTGGGTAAGATTAAAAGTGAAGAAATAGTCAAAGTCTTCATATATGTACAAGAGAATAAAATCGTAACCAAAGTAATCTCATCAAACCACTCCATTTCAAATTCCTGTGGTGTTAATATAAAGTAGGATGGGAAAATTATAATGTGATCGCATCAACACTGAATAAAGTTTTTCCAATCTTCTTTTGCGTCTAAAATTACTGTGCACAATTTGGTTCATAACGAGGTCAAGTTTTACATGAATCGTATTAAGCATATAAGTGTTCTCAGGATCGGCTTATGTCGACGTAACGATCATGAGTACATATTCAACGAGAAAGGCACTAGCACCACTAGGTGGATTAATCTGGGTTTTTTCAATTTCCATTGAGTTCAAGAACTTTCATAGGCAAAATGTAGAGTTTCTCTTGGTGCCAAATTGGAAATAATAAAGCTAACAATATTGATTTTCATACTTAACTCAAAAACCACCCGTTTGAAAAGAATGCCTTTGTTCCAATTTGGCACCAATTTGGCATGGAAATCAGAAGGCATTTACTGTTTTCTTTCAAGTACTGTACTTACAAAGGAATTATCGAAGGAAATCTCAAACAAATTACTGAAGGAATAACTGAAAATAAAGACAACCGCCAGATAAATTCATAAATACTTACAAAGAAATTCCCGGAAGCATTCCAAAGAATTTATTAGAAATTATAAAGGATTCGATAAATAAATTCACAAATTGTCGGCGTTAAGTCATACCGGACCATCTGTTTTTCAATGATTTCGAGAAAATGTCCTGCACGCACTTGAAATTTGAAATCTCTGGTATTATTATCAGAAATACTTTTATTCTATTATAACTCACGTCACACCTGCATCAAATTAACATCGAAAAGTTCAGATTTAACGAATTCCTCAGCTTATCTTTACCTGCCCGAGAAATCGCTTAGTCCACTCTGACTAAACGCCAACCATGATCTACTGCCAAGTGTACATTTTTTGGTGCAGACGTGGAAATAAATAGTAGTCGCAGGGCTGTGATCGTTCGCCGAGATGAAACCACAGCGAATACACGTATTTCTTTGCTTTTTGCCTTGTGTAAAACATTTCAACGGTCATATCAGAGTATGTCGTTATGCTCCCGTTGCGTGGCGCTAGCATCTCATTACTTACATTGTCATTTTTGTTTCTTGTGTTCACCGTTTTTCATTTATGAGCGCTCGTGTCGCTTAATTCTTTTACACAAGTTTTCAACGCATTTTTTTTTCGAGCTTAAATATCTGTTTTCTGTGATGAAACTTAAGGAGACATATCCGAAAATTGTGTGTACTCTAAATGTATGGATATCTGACCATACTTACTTGATGGTAACAATTCGTAACGGTTAGTCTACGCGAAATGAAGTCATAGTCTCTACTGGTATTGGTCCAGTCGCTCAGAACGTCCTTAGGTCCTCCTCAACTGCAAAAAGCCAACGTGTGCGCGGTCTTTGCTATGTTAATTGTGTATCAAATTCTCGCAATCTTCCTCCTGAAAGGTATGAACGCCTCTTCCACGACCCGACGGTCGATCCCAAGGATCTATATCATTCGTGAAGCCCAGGAGCATATGTGGCCGCGTGACAATGGTATCCGCTCCTTTGCACACCAGCTCTCCTTATCGCTGAATTTAGAAGTGTTATTCCTCTGTAGTTCGTGCTCTCCAGTCGATGCCCTTTCTTGTCAAGAGGGCAAATGAGACCATCCAGCCAACCAGCAGGCAGTTCTTCCTCTTCCCATATCTTCAATATAATACGGTGTAAGAGTTAATGCAGCCACTCACTGCTGTGATTACCGTGAATTCGTTCTTTTCAGCATCTTTGTTGTCTTCAGTTCATTAATGGCTGTTTTGGAGATTACATAGACTGTGCCTGTCGATTTGGAGTAATAGCTTCCAATCTGTTGCAATTAAAAACGGATTCTTATACTTTCATCCATGAAAGCCATTACCTCGAGCTCGAATGAACATATCACTATCGTATCTCCAAGCAATGTCTGTCTGTCGCTCTTCCATTCCCGCCGTTCAACAATTCCTCGAAGTTCTCTCTCCACCTGGCAGATACCATTGTTTTATCTGTCAGACAGTTTCTATAATGGTCGTTGCACATGACGGGAGGAGGCTCTGTTTTCTCCGTACGCCATTGAGAGTTTCGTAAAACCTCCGCATATCATTCTGCTTCATACTTTCTTACGCCTGAGCAATCACATTTTCCTCATGGTCTTTTTTTTATTCCTGCGGCTGATTCGTTTTTTCTGCGAGATAGTGATCTGTGTCGATATTGGGACACCCTGACCATACATCTTATGAATATATGCATGTTTTACCGTCCTATAATTTATCGGAAGCTATTTAAGGTTGATGATGGGACCAAGGATGGGATCATTCATTTGCAATCATTTACATTCACTTGCTTGTTAACTCGCTTCAGAAACATCGCAGCAAAAAGCAATGTATGGAACACTTTTTCATTTTTGTTCTACCTTAAGCTTTGTAGAATAATATATTAGCGTAGAATCAATAGTTAAGTCAACAGAAGGCAGCAACCGCAACTCTCCACGACGTGAATGTAATTTACATTTACCGCGTGGACAGTTGTCCCTCACAGCTCGCTCACGACTTTGGTATGCGTGTACGATCCCAATGCAGTGCAGTGGTGGAAAGCATCATGCGCTTGACGTGTTTTTTGGTTCGCATCAAACACAATCTTTGCTCACGCGCTCGCGAACCCAAAAGGAGAGAATGGTTCACGATTTCTCCCGAATCGACGAACCAACACAAAACAAATGTCGAACGAGCAGAATCGCAGTTGGTTCGCCAGATCACAATGTAGAACACTTGGTTTGTTGCCATTTTTTGTACACTTAAAAGTAATTAGTAGGGTATTTTTTGATTATACTGGTCAGGTACCATACCAATAAATGATATCGTCGAAAAAGTTTACCAATATATGATTTCATTACAGAAATATCGACCGCGAACCTCTAAAATAAAAAAGCATCGCGCTTGCAAAAGATGCGATGCACTCGTTGGCGTTCGTGTCGTACGATCGTGTGCCTAAGCCGAACGAAGACATCGCACAGCAAAGGTTTGCGATGCGATGGCATTTTTTTGTAGCGCGTAAGCACACGTTCGCGATCAATTTCCACCACTGCCCCAATGTGATTCGGGAAATTTTCAGATGAAACTACAAGGTTCAATTCATCCATACATTGTTTTGCGATAGCATGCTTCTGAACTGAGATAATGGCAAATGAATGGTCCCATCCCTGGATGGGACTTCTTGAAACAAAAATTCTTACATGGACTTGGTCAGGGTGCGTGAGAATAAGTGTACATATATATATTGTAGAAAATAAGGAAATAGTAGCAACGGACTCCATCCGCGTTCCACGCCATGCTAGTTGAAGTGGCTTGATTTGTGCTAACAGTAGTGCTCCGTCACCCAAAACACCAGTAAACCTCGCCGCCCACCATGAAGTGTGTGTAACTATAAAATGCACCACCTTTACCACACACTGATTGGAGAATCACAAGAATGGCAGATGTGACTACTGCAGTATGGAATTAATTAAAGCAACTACCCTTCCAAAAGGACCACCACACCGCAAGGATACGGCCACTCTCGTTCAGTTGATAGAAATTTATGACTACTTTTTTCAACAGTTCAGAAAGTTTCTATAGAAAAGAAGCAAAAACACCTACATACCCTTAGGGCCGGCGTGGCGGCGGCGATCGGAGCGGTAGTGGAGTGCGGCTTTCACTTTATGTGTGAACCGACCAAAGTTCAATTAGAGCATGAACGATGCAAAGACTGTGCCGGACAGGTTCAATTTATTCCCACAGCTTCCGGCTACGGGGGACATGCTTTCCTTTATTTTTTTTTAAGTAGATTGGTAGACCTACACCGGAGTAGTTGATTGCTGACCCTTGTGTGGAACAATGCCGCCGTGGCTTAGGTTCGACTTAGTTTACCAGGAAGAATGTGCCAAGGCGGATATTTATAGGAAACTCTGAACTAGTTAGGTTTTAGAGGTAGCACTGATAGTGTTAATTTACTCAGCAACTTATACTCATAAGTAACAATGTGTTGCTTTTGTTCCTTAAAAACTACAATAATAATTTTGCCGATGGGAAAATCTTATAACCGGCGTCACAACCAAATAAACCGCAGAATGAGTAAAGCTGTGTAGCTACATGCATAATTTAAAAAACGAAAGCTTTGCAAACCATCCTACTCTAATATAATTTCCAATGCTCAAGGTATCATAATTCTTAGATTGTAATTTAAATGATATAACATTGAGAAAAAATGGTTAGGACTTACTATACGCTTATCAAGTTTTACCGGCTCTTCAAATCATTTTCAAAATTTTTGGAAACAGTTCATCCATACCCTTCACTCGGAATTCAACTCAATTAAAAGTAATGGTGCAATTGTTCAGTTTCGCGTTATCGAGAAATATGACTCTTAATAATGTACGCATGCTGCCTGCCAGCTGTGTGGTCGTCCTGGTCATACAACCCCACATTGTGATGCATTGATCAAGAGTTGATGCACATTTGTATTAAAGGCCAAAAGCAGGTTGCTGGTGCAACGGCAGCCTATTTATTGCACAATTTTTCTATGGAGCAATATTCAATTTACCTTTCGTAAAATTTAATTTTTATGGAGTATTGTAGTAGTTTTTACGGTACAAAATTGCACTTTCGCCGGGGCCCGTGGCGTAGTGGCTACACATTTTTTTTTGTTTTTATTTATGCGTATTTTAACATAACGCTAACTCTACACTTAATGTGGCTACACGTTTGCTTCATAAGCAGATGATCATGGGTTCGATCCCAGCCCCGGCACTTTCTTCAGTTGCTCTTTCCCCCTGAGAGCAGCTGACACTGACACTCTTCTGAGCCCATGGTTCAAATGAACCCGGATACTTGGACATCGGCGAACGGCAACCCATAATGGACCCCCAATCGGACTGGAAACAGGAACAACCAACAGCCACACATCAACATCCTCGTGCTCACTCATCATTCTAACATGATAGGGTAGAAAGTGAAAGCAGCGCAACGGCAACCAGTTCGATGTAGTACATTTAGAACAGAATACGTTTAGGTGCTGTACAAAGTGTATGTGCAAGTACATCTTCCAATTGGAATCGCTCACGCAGTGCCATAGTGGACATTAGAGCTGTAAATTAGGTTAAGTGATTGAAGAATAAAAAAATGGAGCAAATTCAATCAGAAAATTTTATGTATTACCGGTACATTTTCTATAAAGTATTGCACAATAACAATTATTTATAGGTAAAATTTCACATTTTCTTGGAACATATGTGTCGTGACCAGAGCTACCAACTCTGTCACTTGCCTGCAGCTTTAGGTTTCGGTAGTGAGGAATCTACAAATTCCCTCATTACCGATCAGCTGCTCCATTTACTTACTTTCGACGCTGCGACTGGCAGAGCGCCGAACCAACCAAACCAATTTATCCTGCTGCTCCTGATTTCGTCCGTCGTCTACTGCGTTAGTCTATCAACTGACTCGCGAACAGCTCGGCGCACAGTTTGGGTGAAGAACGCACACACGTTGCCACGTTTTTCTCGATTCTGACAGTCGCTCAGACTATGAAGCAATGGGCGATCTCGCTAGTACGTAATAGGGGTGTTAATGTATTTTTTTATCGATGTATATTTTTCTCTTCCGTGCCAATATTTAAACCCTACAATTCTTATACATTTCAATACCGTTATTTTTATATTATCCAATATCCTATCTCTTATCCTACAATACCCCTCTCCCCTACTCTCTTGTATTAAAAGTTTTACGATTTGCTGCAATACGAATTCATTCGAAAGGAGAAAAAATACAACATAACAACTCAGACATTCCAAAGGCAACCTCAAGTTGATGCATAACAATTATGTAATTATATACGATCCTCAATGCTCTACATTTCTAGACACACATGTGGAACTATCAAACATCTAGCATGTATTATTTAAGTCTTTGTTGACAGACAAAAATGCCGGGAATCTTTATATTTTAAATTTAGCATTACATCATTATATCATGAAATCTGAGATGAAATCTATTCACATAACAGATAAGTTGTGGAAAATCATCAAAACAGAGAAACAGACGTCACATTCTGCTTGCTCTCCATTGATCACCTATCAAACGGTCAATCACCTATTCGATAGGTGGTCGATTGGTCATATCTTTGAATGGAACTTCCATGCTCCAGAAATTTTGACATAGTTTCCAAATCACAAAATTTCATTTAAATTGCAAACCATTCCTCGCTTTCAACTTTCAGTACATTTCACAATCTACACGTTCTTCTTAAAAACAAACGTCTATCAATCATGCTTTTCTAGGATACAGTCTGACAGGTTCCAAAAAACTATTAAGCTTGAACACCATTTTATGAAATTAAAATTTGTATTCCTTCATCTAAGCGGTCTATGCACTGTGCGTCGCATGAAAAACACAATTATGGCAACTTTATTTCAAGGCATGTAGTCATCACATCAGCAGGTCATGTGATGACCTTTATTTCTAAAATGTTTAAAAATATCGTATTCCATGTCAACACCTGATCTATATCTTACGTTATAGGAACTTCGATTATGTCCTAGAAAATGAGCTTACTACGTTCCAAACTAGCAAAATCACACACAATCGGTGTCTCCGCACCGCCAATTTGTTTTGATGACTTGATGACTTTATTACACTTGACAAAAAATTGTTGTAAATAACTAACATTCACCGGAAGCCCTTCAATCTGAACCTTCCATAATCATGAAGTCTAAGTCAAAAATAATAAAAACAGATTTGAAAGCACCTTAATATTTGTTTTGTTCTACTCGAAGACAAGCGCTACATTTTATGAAAGCTGTTACTGAGCATCGTAAATACTGCAATTGCCAAACAAAATCTTCACCAATAGATCGGCAAATCCAAATTCAATCCAAATCAAATCCAATTTCAATCTATATTCAATCAAAATTAAATCCAAATCAAATACAATCCGAATCCAATCCAATTCAAATCCAATCCAAATACAATCCAAATCAAATCCAAATTCAATCCAAATCCAATCAAAATCCAATCCCAATCCAATCCCAATCCAATCCAAATCCAATCCAAATCAATTCAAATCAAATCAAAAACCAATCCAAATCATATCTTATTTCTATCCATATCCAATCAAAATTAAATCCAAATCAAATTCAAATCCAATCCGAATCCAATTCAATTCAAATCCAATCCAAATCCTATCCAAATTTAATCAAAATCCAATTCAAATCAAATCCAAATCCCATCCAAATCCAATCCAATCCAAATTTATTCCAAATCCAATCCCAATCCAATCCAAATCCAATCCAAATCCAATTCAAATCCAATTCAAATCCAATTCAAATCAAATCAAAAACCAATCCAAATCAAATCTTATTTCTATCCATATCCAATCAAAATTAAATCCAAATCAAATTCAAATCCAATCTGAATCCAATCAAAATCCAATCCAAATCCAATCCAAATCCAATCCAAATCCAATCCAAATCCAATCCAAATCCAATCCAAATCCAATCCAAATCCAATCCAAATCCAATCCAAATCCAATCCAAATCCAATCCAAATCCAATCCAAATCCAATCCAAATCCAATCCAAATCCAATCCAAATCCAATCCAAATCCAATCCAAATCCAATCCAAATCCAATCCAAATCCAATCCAAATCCAATCCAAATCCAATCCAAATCCAATCCAAATCCAATCCAAATCCAATCCAAATCCAATCCAAATCCAATCCAAATCCAATCCAAATCCAATCCAAATCCAATCCAAATCCAATCCAAATCCAATCCAAATCCAATCCAAATCCAATCCAAATCCAATCCAAATCCAATCCAAATCCAATCCAAATCCAATCCAAATCCAATCCAAATCCAATCCAAATCCAATCCAAATACAATCCAAATCCAATCCAAATCCAATCCAAATCCAATCCAAATCCAATCCAAATCCAATCCAAATCCAATCCAAATCCAATCCAAATCCAATCCAAATCCAATCCAAATCCAATCCAAATCCAATCCAAATCCAATCCAAATCCAATCCAAATCCAATCCAAATCCAATCCAAATCCAATCCAAATCCAATCCAAATCCAATCCAAATCCAATCCAAATCCAATCCAAATCCAATCCAAATCCAATCCAAATTAAATCCAAATCCAATTCAAGTAAAAATCCAAATCCAATCCAAATTCTATCGAATCCAAATCCAATTCAAACCCAATTTAAATCCAAATCTAATCCAAACCTAATCCAAATAGAATCCAAATCCAAGCCTGCTAACTGCCTGGTAAAGCTTCCTAGAAATAATATTTTCTTTTATTGCTGTTTTTTTATTCAGTCTCAAACTATTCTCAGCCCACCCGCCATCTGGTGAGCCTACTGGAACTCCTTTTGTTAAACCATTTTCCTTGCTTTCTTTTCTGAAAATTACTTTCAAACAATACGCATTCCAAAAATCAAATTGTGTATCCACCTCTCTACGTGACATATTTTTTAAAATATTATGCCTCTCAAGAAAAATCAGAATACGGCGATTATCTGCCTTCGACTTCTGATATAACCGCGACAGTTACTTTCCATAACAGCGTCACCAGATTTCAATAGAATTCGATCCCATTATATGAGAATTGACAGCAAGCACACTCATCTTACTGAGCTACTTTTGCTGTTAACCACAAACACAATCAAAAACTTCTGTCACTTCGCGTTTTTCCTTGTAAGTGTCACTGCGACGGTATGCCTTGCGAGCGTACGACCGCCGCCGGACTTTAAGAAAAGAAAAGCGCGACAATCACCAACACTCTTGTAATTTAATAGTATTTAGACCTTTTTTTAGGTCAAGAGACAAAACAATAATCTGCGTTTCTCCTGGGTTTATTCAGAAGCCGATAAATTTAAAATACTTAGTTGTTTATACCAACTAGCCCGTCCTTCACGCTAGTTGCTCGTGCCACACTTACTCATTTTCAGATAATAAGCACTTGCAACTCTGTTTTATTGTACTTTTTCTTTGATACATTTGCCTTTTCAAAGCTTCCTTCCATTCATTTCACTAGCTAGCCTTAAGCATAGTATCCTGTTCAGAAAGAATCACTCGAACTGATTCTTGACAGAAACTTTCTACAATAAGTGTCATTTCATTTCTTCAAAACTGTGTAAATAATACGGTTCCTCGAATAGATTACTCGATATCCAATAACCGTATGCAGAACTTGACCAGTTTGCCTTTTTTGCCAATCTGCCCTTTCTCCACACTATATCTCAATCAGCTCGTCTTTCCTTCAACAACTGTCCTTTTTTTTTGCCCTCACACCAGTTCGCTTTTGTTTTAAGGCAGATCTGTCCTTTTCTCGCCAGACTGCACAAAAAAACGAAATCTGTCCTTTTTCAGATGACTTGTAGACAAAAATCATGACTGACATCTCTTAAAACTCCAGATATTGCATATTTTTTTACTTTGCATCAAAAATTTATTAATAACTAAACTTTTGTCGAATTCTTTTTTTTCTTGCATTTTCCATTCTATTTTGCCTTATAAAACTATCCTTGATACTCGCCAGTTTTATGTACCTCATTCTCGCCAATAAGCCTGTCTTTTTTCACGCTAGGCTAATACCGTCAAACTTGCTCACAGTTTCAATGTCATATTCAATTGTACTCGCCAGTTTTTCATGATTTCAACTTTTGAAAATCTGTCTTTTACACGTCAGAATGCATTCCACTGACGATGCTGTCCTTTATCTCGCCAACTCGTCTTCACTTCCGCGAAACTATCCTTTCTCACGCCAGTTCGCTTTCATTTACCAGCAAGTCTGTCCTTTTTCACGCCAGACCGCATTTCTAACCACTACAAAATCGAATCGATTCTGCGCGTTTCTCAGCCTCAACCTGTTTCTTTTTTTCTTAGCGAAGCAGTCCTTTCACACGCCAGCTTGCTTTTTTTTTCAATCCAACAGAAAATCTGTCCTTTATCTCGCCAGATTTCCATTCCCTTATAAGCTAATCTGTCCTTTTTTTCGCCAGATTGCAAAGCAGTCCTCCAAACGCCAGCTTTATCAATGATAATTAATTTTGCAATTACAGTCAGTCAGTCCTTTTTTCGCGCCAGACTACTGTATTCAAAATCAGCAAGCTGTCCTTCTTCACGCCAGTTTGCTTTTTTTTTTCTTTCAACATTTTTTTACTCACTTGGGAGAATACACTGCGCCAATGTCGTGACCAGAGCTACCAACTCTGTCACTTGCCTGCAGCTTTAGGTTTCGGTAGTGAGGAATCTACAAATTCCCTCATTACCGATCAGCTGCTCCATTTACTTACTTTCGACGCTGCGACTGGCAGAGCGCCGAACCAACCAAACCAATTTATCCTGCTGCTCCTGATTTCGTCCGTCGTCTACTGCGTTAGTCTATCAACTGACTCGCGAACAGCTCGGCGCACAGTTTGGGTGAAGAACGCACACACGTTGCCACGTTTTTCTCGATTCTGACAGTCGCTCAGACTATGAAGCAATGGGCGATCTCGCTAGTACGTAATAGGGGTGTTAATGTATTTTTTTATCGATGTATATTGTTCTCTTCCGTGCCAATATTTAAACCCTACAATTCTTATACATTTCAATACCGTTATTTTTATATTATCCAATATCTTATCTCTTATCCTACAATATGTTCATTCTTTATGGAATGCTTTTTGATTTTCTCTGGAGCATTTGCAATTTGTTATGGTTCAATAACCTTTTGCACTATACTGAAACTTTGTTAGCAAAATTCGTAGCACCACGTTTTTGCGAAGCGCAGAAACTTGTCATGTTGTTAAAACTTCGGTATTTTGCCAAGGGATTTTTCGTACGAACACATTGCACATGGCCGCAATGCGTACCATCAAGTCCAACGCAAAAAGTGATTCGCTTCCCGGGTATACTCAGGTTAGCGTTGCTTCACTAAATGGCGCTGAGAAATACTGCAGATTTGCAACCCCCTGTAGAAAAACATTAATCTGCGGTGCGATTACAAGTATTCGATGCAATATTTTTTGTTTTTCCCTTGATGCGTGCACATAAAGGGACTGAAGGTCCCATTGGAAAATATTTGGCCAAACAAGCCCAACAAATGGCCAACACAACGTGATGTGAATCACAGCAACCTTATATGAATGTCGGGCTTAAATGGCAAATATTTGGCATAATGACAAACAGTCTAATGGGACCTTTACTGCTCAGCTTTTGTCACTGACTTAAGTGATAGGCTATACATACCTATATGATCAAAATCCGTCAAAAGCTATCCAGACGTGTCTTTCATGTGCATCATAACATTCATTTTAGTCCTACTAAGGCAACGTGAGACATCGTCGAGGAGACGAAGGCCACCGGCACGCTAACGCCGCTCAGCACTAAAGTGCATAATTTCCAGACTACAATAAAAATGTGTAACCTTGCACATTCACAAAATAAACTCCTGTGTCCGCAAAATCGTTAAATTCGCAAAAAAATTTGTACAGCAATCTAGCTAGGTTTACTAGTGACCTTGGAAAACAAAAAAAAATCGACATTGCGCATCTAGACGAGTGTACGAGCAGTTTTTGAGAATGTGTAACTGTAACACATTTTTGTGTGGTCTGGAAATTATGCACTTATGAGTAGGGCTTACACATTTTAGTGCTGAGCGGTTTTACTGTGGGTATTTGCGGCTTTCTCAACTTCGTCGGCTAGAGAGCCCACTCACGCTCTATTCTCCTGCCTACGAGTGCTTCACTTCCTTCTCGAGAGCCAAATAGCACTGGCGGGCAACGAGTTTGGCTCCTCGTGTTTTCGCACGCTTGACAGCGGCTTTGGCGTTCCTTCGTTCCTTTATCTTCCTTCAGGTGTCATCTGTGATCAATTGCTTTCTCTGAGTGTAACTCCACAGACAAACAGACGTAACACTCTGATAATTCCCATCGTACACCGATTTAACGGTCTTTTTCAAAATTTGATAGTTGGCCAACTGCCCAATCGTGGCGCTCGCATCGTTTTTGTTCGAGTTTGACGTTTGCTCACTACCGCCACCTAGTTGGTGGTCGGCCAAACATAGTCCTTTTAGCATTGGGCGAATATGTTTCCGTGACTATGATTTGAATCGAAAAATGTTCGAAGTGTTACGTCTGTTTGTCTGTGGTAACTCTCTCTAGCTCAGGGAATAGGGGATTTGGGGATTCTCAGGGTCGTGCTTATAGGATGGCTTGAACCTTCAGTTTCCTCACTCGTCTGGGGACACTTCACTAACAGGAACTATGATATAAGATTCTCACAAATAGAGTACAGTATGAAACAGGGATGAACGGTCATATAAACACAGACAATAAAGGGGGGAGGGGGCAACTCGACTATACAAATGTTTTCCAACGGATCATGGGAACAACGAGGCTTGAAGACTTCGTTATGAGTCCGGAACAAGGCTGAAAACACAAAATGGTGAAAAAGACACTACCAGGGCTGCGCTCAAAATGAATTAGCTAACACTGAGGCAATTTACACATTACAATTATTTATTCTATGGTGACGTCACATAATAGGGCTACTTGCGGTACTTTCAAGATCCGGATCTTCACTTGGAGTGGTTCGGTGGTTGTTCGACTTCACCGGCGGCCATGGCCGATGTTGTCTACGGGAAATGCCAGGGGTGCTGGCGGATAGCGATGACAGCAAATGCTGGAAGGGCCGATGGATTGCAATGGCGACTCCTATCGGCGCGCTGGCGAACACAGTATGTCATTGGTGGAATGGGACATCACCTCACGACGGGCAGTTTCTTAACACGAAACCCAGTTTTCCGACCGTTGTTGGGTACGCACGTCCGGGAAGGTGCTTCCCGGGGATCTTCTGTCAGCAGTAGAATAAAAATACGGAGAAAAAGGCCCAATTGACGGACCTAACCACACTAATTAGCACCTCATGACGTCACTATGCAAAGCGCTATAAATTGCCGTACTGTAACAATAAATTCATGAATTTACCTTTTTCTATAATTTCTTCACATACTCTCTCTCTCTCTCTCTCTCTCTCTCTCTCTTCTTGGCGTAACGTCCTCATTGGGACAAAGCCTGCTTCTCAGCTTAGTGTTCTATGAGCACTTCCACAGTTATTAACTGAGAGCTTCCTCTGCCAATGACCATTTTGCATGTGTATATCGTGTGGCAGGCACGAAGATACTCTATGCCCAAGGAAGTCAAGGAAATTTCCTTTACGAAAAGATCCTGGACCGACCGGGAATCGAACCCGTCACCCTCAGCATGGTCATGCTGAATACCCGTGCGTTTACCGCCTCGGCTATATGGGCCCTTCACATACACACTTTCCAATTCTTCGTTGTGCTGTTTGTTCGTGTTTAGCTTTTAGTATAATAGTAACTGCAGGAAATAACTAATTAGCTTTAAGTTCTTTCTAACAACTATATAGTCACTAACCGTACTAATATTTGCGTGATTTGTTCCGAATACCATTTGCACTAATCGTTACTAATAATTATTTCGACCTAAGACAAAAGAGACAACACTGAATAATAAAACTTCCACCATATTCAAATTTTAACAATTAACATACAAACTCTACATTCTACACACGCGCGCACTACAACTCTGTTCGAAGATCACGATCGGAGAAGAAACTCAGAGGGGAAGCTCTGAGCTTTTTATAGACGAGTCAAATATGCATTTAACATTTCCATACAAATAACATAAAGTTACATTGTATGCACCTTTAATGCCGGAAATATGAACAAGCACCCTATTTTTGCTGGCTCCATCTGTGAGAGAATAAAGATTGACCCAGTTATGTTTTGGCCTGACAGCTCAAACTGTTATACGAGTATGTTGTCACCCAAACAGTGTGGAACATGAAAGAGGAGAAACGCTCTACACTCATCAAGCCGCTGAGTGCAGCCACTGCTCCCTCATAGTGTTAGTGGGCGAAATATCTGAAAAGGGGGTGTTATTATGGCATGAATATTTTGGGACAATAATCGGGAAAAAGGAATTTAAGGAAAATTCGAGGGAAAACTACTCTTGTGGTGGAGCTACAAGTGAAATATGGAACCGACACGGTTACATGAGTGCATATAACTCACCCGAATTATTCTCCTCGGTGGTCATGAAGGCGTTCTCAAGGGCGCTCCATTGATCTTATACGTTTCCACCTTCCGGAATATTCGCAGCACGGTTCTCCAGCTCCTCGACGAAGGACCTTTTTATGACAGCGTCTTAAGGTCCCATTAGACATGACAAATATTTGGCCAAACAAGCCCAACCAATGACCAACACAACGCGAATCATTGCAACCTTGGATGAATGTCGGGCTTCAATTGCAAATATTTGTCATAATGGCAAACATTCTAATGCAACTTTACAGTCAGCGTATGTTGAACCGGCGCCAGAGTTTCTCTTCCTTTCGATGAATCCTAGTAGGTTGTTGGCCTAAGGTTCCCCCTTTCAGCGTGGCGGGGCTGCCACCTTGAGTACACCCGATTCTTTTTTGCACGGGTGTGGTTTTAGCTATAACTCAGTCAATTTTCAACCGATTCTCATGAAATTTTACTGTAGTACTAATCGTGCCTACATGTGTACAAAATTCCATGAGAATCGGTTGAAAATTGACTGAGTTATAGCAAAAATCACACCCGTGCAAAAAAAAGAATCGGGTGTATAGCTTCCGGTGGAGGAGCATTTCATACCCAAGTAACATTTTAAGTTTTGTTCGGCTCTACAAGAGATCTTCATGACCAATTTTATAAAACTTGCAATAAAACTGAATCATACATCAAAACCTCTTGATAACCTCTTTAAGAGCATCTTCCGGTTAAGTGGACCACTCTCGGAGAGGTTATGCAAACCGCATTAAGAGTAGCAATAAACCCGTTTCAAAACCTAGTTGAAAAATTCTCGATTGTTGTTGTTTTTTTTTTTTTTTCAACAAAAACTATGACAGCTCAAGATGCAGAGAAGCTTCTTTGATGGCATGTAAAGTTCAGGAGGATACATCATTCGTAAGTAGAAAGCGATTATTTCAAAGCAATATTTTAGTAGTTATTGTGCTGGTAGCCTTATGCGCATTCGAATTTACCGTGAATATTGGGGTTGCAGAATCATAAAATTAATGCGCTTCGAAAATAGTGAATATTATCATCTTGGAATGAAATAAATCAAATTGTGAATTTAGTAAAACTATGTCGAATCACAAGAAAACTAAGCAGAGAGAGTTTATTTATGTGAGCATGTTATGGAAATGGTGGCAAACTATCAATTCATTGCAAATTTGAGCAAAATGAACTATTTTCCATTCACGTTAGCTAATTCTTCAATATGGTGACAACCATAATCAGCGAAAATAAAACGAAAGCAAGTTTACTTTTATGATGACCGCAATAAACCTAGCAGTGTCGTAGTTCTGCTTTTCCATCAACAGATGTCGTTACTAATCCAACGGATCGCCATCTGTTGAGAGTTTTAACAGTTTTATTGTGGTAATAATGATTGCCAGAATGTTTACATATCGGAAAGTTTTGTTTACTCTTGAAATCTGTCTTTATGGATATCTTCAAGTATACTATAAAACATTTTATCAATGGTTTTCATAAAAGCAGTCATAAAACTGTGAGTTTTAATTATTGCTGTTATAAAACCCTAATAAAAATCAAAGAAAACCAATCAGCAATGAAATTGTTACTTGGGATACTCAGTCGATATATGCCAGAATGCTCGGGACGCATCTTCTCAATCTAGCAGAAGTGAGATGGACAACAGTGCCCAAGCTACATTACCAGCTAAGCCAAAACCTCTTAGCTGGCAGTCTTTGTCTTCGATTGACCCAGGGCAATTCCTAATAGAATCTCGCGAAAAATACATGAAAGAATCCGAGGAAAAACCCTTAAAGGAACTCCGGGAACAGTTCTCAAGGAATTCTAAATGGAATAGCCTAAGGAAATCCGGGATAAATCCCTGATTGAATGCCAGAGAAAATCTGTGCAGAAGCCCCGGGAGAAATCAATGGATGAAATCGGGCGAAAATCCTAAAAGGAAGCTCGCAATCTTTCAATAAAGGAATCCCGGGAAAATCTACGAAGCATTCTGAAAAAAAATTTCTTAAGGAATCCCCAATGGAATATCCGAAAATATCCCTGAAATTATCCTGGAAGAAATGCACGGAGATCCCATCAAATCAGGAATCAATGAAAAAATCTTGGTAGGTATTTCTGACGGGAAAAAAATGTGAGAATCCAGGATATTTTCCTGAAGGAATCCCACCTGCAAAGAAATCACAAGAAGAACCAATGAGAAATCCTAAAATAAATTCCTACCAAATTTTCAGGACTGCTGATTTTTATGAAACTTGTTCAATACTTCCATAAATAAATCCATATGAGAGGCCTTGTATGTAAACCCTTATATCCGTGATATGTACACATTTCATCTACTAAGGTATTATCAAATCAAATCAATTATACTACAGCACCATCTAGTGAGAACATTTCTGATAAGAGATTATTCAAATAGAAGATTCACATTCGTATGAACAACTGCACCGAAGACACCAGCTTCATATTTTAAGCCATTCGTATGGGATTAGCCATAACTGGTACACTATGGCGAAATAAGGTGTAAAGAAGCCGAAATTTTAAAGAAAATTAATTATTTCTATCTTAATTTGTGCAAATTGTGAAGTTTGAATGATTGCAATCATCTTTTGTGAACGTAATCTATTGTTCACAATTTTTTTTCTTGTTTATTTGCATAATTAAAGGTTAAAAATCGAGGTAAATACTATAGCCATAACTGGTACACTGAGCCTACTTCACCATGTACGAAGTTTGCATCTCCTGAACAACTTTTCCCAAAACAGTATGCTGAAAAAAATGTGCAATTCTCAAGATGTTCACTTCAACAGTACTTTCCTATAAATAGGACTTTATTGAAAAGTTGTGAATGGTAATATCCAAATACGAGTACCGACACCCTAGTTTAGGACAGTCAAGTACAGAGCACAGAGCAGTGATGTTATAAACAGTTTTTCATCTCTTACTGAGTGCCAAGCAAAAAAAAACTAATCAGGGCCTCAGAAAGTTCTCTGTTTTCTTTTGGGAATCGAGTGTACACACTGTACAGTGCTGATACTGCTGACGAAGAAAAAGAACTGCTTTTTTGAACTGAAACCTTGTCGCTGCTTTGTCGGTACTTTACCTACCGTTTTGGAATCTTTAGCTCTACGTTCCCATTGGAACTTGGCCTACCTATTTAATCGAAAAAAAATCGATCGGCGATCGAAAATCTCAATCACTATGTTAACTGCAGACCCGCTTCGATACACCTAAGGGTGAAATCTTAGTTAGAGAACAAAATTGATTAACTCCATTGCCGCAAATTTTTGCCTGGCCAACAGAATTGGTACAAAAAACCAACACAATTCTGGGGTGGCAGAAATTGAAAAAATCGCAGGACGAAAAGTTTCAACTCGTACATGTCACAGTTTTGCAGCATTTCACAGGACGCACCCTGAAAACTTTTACCAAGTACCCACTTGAGGGCGACCTGCTGTGTAATAAACATCAAATTTGGTTTATTAATGCAAAAATATTTCTCAAGAAGTGTTTGTTAGCGCAGTGCAGTATGGCATCGATGTTTTTTCTGCAAATTCCTCATGACATATAATGAAGTAACATGATAAATGAGCATGAGCATGAGCATGAGCATGAGCATAGATGACCGCACAATTCGTAGTTGCTACTCCGTGATTGACCAGAGCAATCGAAATTGCACAAGGAACCAATGAATAGGGCTTGGGACTAGCTTACTATTCTCAATGTACACAGTTCGAGAGCTCTCAACCAGATATGCCAGATATACAGATTTTTCTGTATTATACAGATTTTCAGAGGATGATACAGACAGGATACAGAGTACAGAAAAAATACAGATTTCATGATCATGATACAGATTTTTCCTCCACATATTTGTTTCCTCATACATTCACGCAAGGTGGAAAATAAAGTGATAAAAATTATTGAGAGTACAAACCCATTTAATTATTCATATTTTTCACATTTGACCTCAATTTTCAATCATTTCATTAAAGGAAAATTTTTCTTTTGAATTGAATTTAATAAAAAAAAAATATTACGAAACATAAAACGTCCTAGATATGCAATAAGCATACGTTAAGAACGGGCTTCTTTACGTTTTTAATACGTTGAAATGTTAATCTTGTAAAATATAACTTTTACACCTTCGCCCAAAATTAAGTTTTTCAGCAAGTTTTCAAAGATAATGTTGTTATGTGAAAAAAATCGAATAAACTATATATTTGCTGTTTTTTATGTGTATTGCTGTTTGCTTGACAATTTGCAAGAGTCGCGAATTTACAGTGAAATAATAAGTTGTAAGGAACATTTGAGTTTGAAGTACTGAACATGAAAAATGAAATAAAAGTTGGAAACTTTGCTAAGCAAAAGAGCTGGTTTTCTTTATGATTTCCATTCTTATATGTAAAATGAAACTAATGAGAAAACTTACGAATAATGTTTTCGTTGAAAACACAAAATAATGATAGTTTTTTTTTTAAATAATAATATCGAATCGAACCTGAGAAGAAATAGCCAGTACACAGTCAAACAACTGAGTTACTAACTATAAAATTGTATTAAAGATTAAAAATCTATAGAGCTTTTGTAAACTACAGAGTACAAAAACAACTTGCGAAAATATGATGCATCGAATGTAGCAAAAGGAACACGTCATATGTGATGGAAATTTTTGAACATTCTCAACGTTACCTTGCAGATGAAAAGAAAAGAATTGCGAACGTGAATTGTACTCAGGTCCTTTGGGTGTGAATATCACGCCCTAGAAATTTTGGCCATCTTAGCTTGTTGAACCACAGAGAAGGCCTGCTCTAGGATTTTGAAGCGAAACCACTACTTGGCCATTACTTGTCCTATCGTTTTGCACAGTAATAGAAACTAGCCACATGAAAAAAAAACGACCAAGTGAGTAATACTCGCAAGTGAGGAACGAGGTCTTACTCACAAATGAGTATACTCATACGTGAGTAACTCACAGCGTGAGCATTACTTACAAAAGAGTAAGGTGAGTGAGTAGTTTTTACTCGTATATGGAACACCGGTAATGGGAAGAATTTTTTTTAAGAAATTGTTGCAGAGATTCCTTGAGAAATTTCTAGAGGGCATTTTCAAGATATTCCTTGATTAATTTCTTCAGGAATTCTTTTGAATAGATTTCGAAGGGTTCCTTCTTAAACTCCAGCAAGAAAAACTTTCACACGCTTTTTGGAGATTTGTTTTAAAAAGTATCGAAAATTTTTTGTCGACGGATAACTCCATTAATATCTCCACAGATTCTTTGAGAAATTCGTTCAGAAATATTTCCAAAGAATTTCTACGGAAATTCCTTAAGAAATACCTGAAGAATTTATTTCTGGGATCTTTGCAAATGTTATGTTATGCGTTCCACAAAGAATTTCCCGTAATGTTTCTCCAGGTGTTTCCCCAGGAAGTTCTTAGGAAACATAAACTTCTTCTAGGATGTAAAAAAAGAAATTCGGGTTAAGTACTGTTCCTTTCAATTCCACTAAGAATTTGCATCCCTTGACAGATACGTATTTCGACCTCAACTGTAAGGTCGCCTTCAGTTTCTCGTACTTGACTCGACTGGACTTGACTGGAGTCGAGTCAAGTACGAGATACCGAAGACGACTTTACAGTTGAAGTCGGAATACGTATCTGTCAAAGGACGCCAATTCTTAGTGGAATTAAAAGAAACAGTACTTAACCCGATTTTCTTTTTTCTTACCACTAACTTTACTTCCTCTAACTCTTTCTTTCAGAATTTCCTGCTTAGATTTCTTCAGAAATTCGTATGTGAAGATATATTTATTTCCAGAGGTTTCTTCCAAATTTTTAAAATTAAGAAGTTACTTCATGGAGTTTTCCTGAAAAAATAAAAATTCTTGAAATTGATTTCTGCAGAAACTCCTTCATGTTTTTTTAGAAAACATGAAAAAAAATATCTTGATAAACTTCTGGAATAACTCTATCAATGAAAGAATTTCTGAGAAATTTCTGCAGGGATTCCTGGAAAATCCGTGGAGGAATTTCTGGAGAAATCTGTTTAAAAAATGCAGACAAAGGTACTTGTGGATTTTTTAAGAAATCCTTCATTGAATTTCTAAAGATTCCCTGGAGGATTTTCTGAAGGGATCCTTGGAAGAACTGCTGGAGTTGCTTCTGAAAAATTCATCGAAAATAAAATCTCGTGATGTTTATGAAGAGATTTCTTGGAAGAATTCTTTAGAGAACCAATAAAGAAATTTAAAAAAAACGGAGAACCCTCTACAAATATTCTTTGAAACATTTCTAGAAACAAAATCTTTGAAAAATGCTTATTAGTTGAAGTAGCAATTGTTGAGACAATCGTTTGGAAAAAAAATCTGAAGAGAGCTCTGAACAAATCCAAAACAATGCCTGGAGGAATACCTCAAGGAACTATTGGATAAACTCCTGTAGGAACTTTCCACAAAAATCTTTTGAGAATTTCTAGATGAATTTCCAAAAAAAATCCCTAAAAAAATGGAGTAATCCTTTTGGTAGAAATGTAGGCAATAATTTCTGGAATGATACTTGAAGTTTATTTTTTATAATCTTTCTATTTTTGTGTATTTTAAATTATGCTAGTTCTTCATACAAACTGGATGTTTCTGAATTTCTGATAGAATCTCTGAATGTTTGTTAAAGAAAAATATCTCCTGGAATTGCATCTTTTCAAGATACGTGAGAAGAAATCATTGATAAATTGTCGGAGAAATTCTATAGAAAAACTCCTGAAAAAAATTTGGAGAAATTTCCCCAAAAATATTGAAAAAAAAATATTAAGAAATACAAACATAACTTATGTGGCAATCCCTGAAGGAATTTTCTCTTTAATCCTTTAAATAATCCCATGAGGATTTTCGAAAGGAATTTCTGCGGAAATCCGTGAACCAGTTCAGGAAAGTCCCAGGAAAAATTCCTGGAAGAATTCCTGGAGAAATTTTCACAAAAATTCGATAACGTAAAAGTTCAGAATAATTAAGAATATATATATATATATATATATATATATATATATATATATATATATATATATATATATATATATATATATATATATATATATATATATATATATATATTTATTTTACCATGCAAAATCATAAAGTTCTGCTATTTACACTGAAGTTTTTTTTACGCGGTCCGTCCTAAAAAAACCGCGTTAATTTAAGACGCGTCGTAAAAAAAACCGCGTTATTTCAAAAACCGTCGTAAAAAAAATCCGTGTTTTTTTCAAAAACACGCGTAAAATAGTCAGCACCACATCTAACGTGCCTTGACTTTTTTTACGATGTTTTTTGAAATAACGCGGTTTTTTTTTACGACGGGTCTTGAAATAACGCGGTTTTTTTACGCGGTTTTTTTTACGCGGGACCATTACCGTCGTAAAAAAAAACTTCAGTGTACACCATTCAGTGAAAACTTACTGCAAATAGAAATGTTCGTGCAAAATTCGGGACACAAAAATTTACAACATACAGATTTCTTACGGGGTCTGACTGGATCTACGGAAACTTGGTGTTTTTTGGCTTTCAGTTACAGTTTCAAAATACAGACAAATACAGATTTTCTAAAATCCTGATACAGATTTTTGGAAAAATTATCTGGCATCCCTGCTCTCAACTTAAATAAGGTCAATAACGGCGCCGGCCACGTCCTTACGGTCATCGAGGATGGAAGGGAATGTTAGTAAGACAAACGTTGTTAAAAAGACCGCGAATCGCTGCATCTCCACGTTTGTCTCAGGAAGGAATTTTGTGTTAGTAGGGTAAGGTACATTGTCAGTCCGGGAGTCACCTATGGTTGGTGATATGATTTGACAATGGATCAATATACACAAACCGCCGTTAACAACCGACCACTTTTCGACGCAAAAACTAGCCAAAAAGAAAATTATATCGCGCGTCTTCACTCCACTAGGGAGCAGAGACCTTTAGTCTATTCCACACAGAAATACACTGAACGCGACTCACTTGTCGGCGCCCGGATTTTTTTTTTCTCGACCGGCGAGCCCGAACTAACATTTTTCACTCTTTTGTGTTAATGCAAAAAAAAAATATTTATTATCAACTAAAAGTGTATTGGGAACTAGCGCCGACGGGAAGCGAAAAATTCGGAACCGACTCGAGCCACGACGCGTTCACCGCACACTTCGTCCCGTCGTCGAAGTCCCACCGAGAGAAGAGAAAAAAAAAATCGCAAAAATCTAGCAAAGCCAGCGCGCGAAGCTTTGCTGCTGTCGAACTACCGCACACTACTCATGAAGTAACATGATAAAGGAGAAAAACTGTAGTAGTAGATTCTTCTATCGGCCATGAAAAAAGTTTGAAAAAAATTTAACAATGTCTAATAGAAAAGCTAACTAAAACAGGATACAAATGTCAGTTGGCTTTACTAGTTCAATCAGAATATCTAGAAAAATGATGCAAATAACTGGTAATTTTATGAAAGAAAATCAATCCACTTTGTTAAGTACGCTCTACTAAACGTTGACAACTACAACATAGTTCAAATTGATATCACTCTTACTCCATATATGATTCATCGTTTCATTCTACTATACAGATCAATTGCTGTTAGCAATACCGGAGCATAGTGATGTAACGAAAAACCCCAGCTATTCTTCCTAAGGACTATTCATAAACAACGTAGCAGGAAAATGTTTGCCCAAAGTTAGTTTACGTTCCATACCAATTTTCAAACTATGTACATATTGCATAGACAAGTATAAATAAAAGTGATCTGAGATGGCTAAACTTTGATCCGCATAGTTTATGTACGGGGCTCCAGTGTTGATTGAAAAACTGTGTTGCTCCAAGATTCCACATTGTATCAGCTCAATGCTGGTACTTTCAACGCGAATAGATTTGTCTCCCAAGCTTGTAAGTAAGGAATATATGGAAGCCAGGGAACGTTCATCGCCACCAGTTGGTGTACCTATATGCAACATGTGATTGTCTGTTGCCAATCTTGTTTGTTCAAGCTCAATTTGCATTGTATTACTTTTTTTACCATGCGGGTGGGCTTTATTGGAAAGCCAGCGGAAAACATTTCACGCCACCCAAACTTCGCGCACAATCGGATGCGATGTTAAATGCATCTTTAGATGTAAATAATCTAGGAAAATTTCGTAGGAACGCTTAGCCATTCAAGACGAAAAAATAACACAGGATAAAAAAAGTCAAATGGATAAAGAATCACCGCTCAAAAACAATCCTCTGCATTTCCAGATATCCCAATCACTTCTCTGAATGCAATACGGAATGAGGCGCCATTTGGCATAACGAAGCCGAGTTTTTTTTTATTTGTATTAACGAGATTTTTAGCCCAGGGCTAGTTCATCTCGGGACCCACACTTTACTTCCCTTCCGAAGGAAGAACTCACATTTTGCGAGTTTGTCGGGAGTGGGATTCGATCCCAGGTCCTCGGCGTGATAGTCGCGTGCTTTAACCATCACACCAGGTCCGCTCCACACGAAGCCGAGTTCATTTTCATGTTGGTTTTTGCCTTTCTCGTATACCAGAGTGTACTGAAAGGATATGTATGTATTCACCCAAAAACGAATTTTTGATAGTAGGTTCGGAGGGTCAGCCAAGGCAGCAGCTTAAGTGCTGCTAATAAAACAAAACAAAGAGCCGTTGGTCGGATTACTAATAGATAATGATTCAATAACTTTTTTCACAAGCATCCAATCGTTTCGCGGTCTTCGATGGGATGATTCATAAATAATTTTTTCTACAAGTAGCGGTGGTCGATTTGAATTAAGTAGACAAGGGGTGACCTCTGGAATATATTATGGTTTCACCGATTTCGCTGAAATTTAGCACAGTTCATATGGGACCTAAATGGAATCCAAAAAAATCAACTGGAGCGAGAGTTTGATTTGTGTCCCATACTAGTGTTTATTAGCGAGGGTTATCGGAACCGTTTTCTCAGATCAAAGCATTTTTTGGTTCCATTTCGAGTCCTGAGTAACTGTGCAAAATTTGAGCACGATCGGTTGCGTCTACACTTTGCGCATTGCAATTGAATTTTGTATGGGATTTTATATGGGAAAACATACTTTTTTGTATTTTTTTCATAAGGTGAAAAAGTTTGTCTGAAACTTTTTATCCGATAATGTAGAACAGTAGCGATCCGATGCTTGTAAAACAAGTTATATTCAACAAACCGCATGCATGTGTTTAAGTTTTAACATGTAAAGGAATAACATTAGCAACAAAATCATGCTGTTTCGGCAAGCAATGCCAACGCTATAACTTTTTTCATAAGCCAGATCACTTCGCGGTCTTTGACAAAGTTTTTCAGGATACCCTAGGCTATGTTTTTACTTTATCGGTTACATGGTTTTAGAAAAATTCGAGCTTGTTATAAGAGAAATGCAAAAAAGTGTGTTTTCCCATGTGAAACCCCATACAAACTTCAAACGCGATGCGCAAAACGTAAACATAACAGATCGTGCCCAATTTTTTTTTTTTTTTGATCAAAAAAGCTTTAATCTGATGGTATACCATTGAATTTTCATTTTTCCATATAAACGATGACCCACTCTAATGTATTTTCTTTTTTTTTTCCTCCCCTGTTGGGGAAATTAAGCCACTGCGTCCAATAGGCTGAACTTTTGTAGCATAAAAGAAAATACATTAGAGTTCCATTCCACTCTAATGCATACTATTGCCTCTACTGTTCCTCATCGTAATCAAAGAGATCCTGGTATGTGCGATTGATCGTGAACCAAATCGTGTGTTTGGCAACCCATTAATGGCTTAGAGTTGGCTGTGAACGTTGCTCTCCTAGCTCAACGGCCGGCGCTCTGATGTGAAACTCGATGATCTTGCCAATCGCTCTTCGGCGGCTGGCTCACCATCAACGTCAACTAGACCAAATCGTTCGATTTAAACACGGTCAAGCCTTCCAGCCAGGGATGAAAACACTCACTTGTACTTAGATACACTCACTTGATATTATCTCAGCTCAGAAGCCTGTATGGAGGACTTTTACCTTGCAGTTTTATCTAAAGTAAGGGTCACAAACGCATATTAAAGCCGTAAGAGAGCGATGAAGGCGACTCTCCACACGATGTATGCAAATTATGCTCACTCCGTGAAGAGTTGCATTCATAGCTCTGCCACGATTTTGGTATAGGGAAGATTCAAATATTACGTCCATCAATTTTTGGGATTTCTAGACCCCCCTCTGTCACGCATTTTCCCTATACCTAATACACGTAGTGTCACACTTTTGTAGACCCCCCCCTCCCCCAAATGTTGGACGTAATTTTTGAACGTTCCCATACGTGTGCGACCCTTACTTTGTTCGACAAACTTTTGGATAAAACTACAAAGTAAAATTAGTCTATGGTAAAACTCCTCCATACACTGAAATAAATTTTGTTGTGGAAATTACTGATTCCATAGTAAAATTACTAACCGTACCTATGATTCTCAACCGACAACAAAATCTGTCAAGTTCACTGAAATATGATTGAAGTAACAATGCATTGCAGTAAATTTGACTAAAAGCGTAGTCGCCTCAACAACAAAACATTGTCATTTTTTCCTGGACACGCATCTTACAACACGGTATGGTTAAAAATACAATACCCAGCTGTTAAATTTAGATTATTTTTGGTAATGTTAACAGCACTGCTAGTTAAATTGACAGTGTTTTAGTGGAATTAACAGGAAATAGCTGTCGGTTGAGAATCATAGGTACGGTTAGTAATTTTACTATGGAATCGGTAGTTTCTACAACAAAATTTATTTCAGTGTACACTGTTTCTTGATTGCAGGCTTCTGAGCTGGGAAAATAGCAAATGAGTGTACCGTCTACCCCCGTTAGTATGAACGACACCTCATGCAAACCAACGGGGTTCAATTTTTAGTTTAAACTTCTAGCAACCCTGTGGGCGACGGTAAAATACACTGCTGGCAACCTTATCTGAAGTTTTGTTTTTTGTTCCTTTAGCAGAATGACGTTTGAACCATTTTTAATTTGAACGATGTGCATATTAGCGGGAATCAAATTAAAAAGTGTTCAGATTAGATGCGGTCAAACCAACGAAGGTAACCGGTATTTGAGTACAAGTGTTTCCAATCCTGCTTCCAGATACTGTGAATGTGGGAATGCAGTGGAGAATGTTGAAAGCTTCCAATATCTTGGTAGCCAAATGGCGGCTATCATCATCAGTTGTTGCACTTTGCGAGTTTAAGAAATGTATGGAAAAGCAATCAGATTAGTCGACACATCAAAATCCGAATTTGAACTCGAACGTGAAATCTGTGCTTCTGCATGCTAATGAAAGTGTGTATCAATGGATGCCACTCAACACGGTTGCATGTCGTCATCAATAGATGCCTGCGTTATATACTTCGATTACTGACTTATACTTAATATTGTTATGCATTTTAGTTGAGTACATAAATTTTGACACATAAGCTCATAGTCATCTCCAGGGAAATTCTGATGTACGCCAATACAAACAAGTTCAGTGTTTTGATTATATTACCTAGTGCATACTTATTATTAAATTAACTTCCTCCCACAGACTAGTTATTTTATAAATTATTGAGTCTTCAATATACATCTCCACCAAATTCCCTACATTAAAATTCTAGCAGCTCAGCCTAGAGTCGTCAACTGATATCCAACGGTACTGATGAGGTTTCTCGGAATAGACAGTAACGAGTTCAGCGGCCCTATGACTGTCGGCACGACTCCGGCCACCGGCACAAGCCCTGCTGGTCCTACTAACGGTGCAAGGGGTGCAACTAGCGGTGCCAATGGCTGAAAAATAAATAAGAATATCATTTATTTTCTTTTTATCTGGGGTTTGATCGTTAATGTCATGTATGAGAAATGGATATGAATGTGCGAATGTAATCCCAAATCTATCCAACGATATTCGTTTAGTACAATTTTCATACGTTAACCCACATTGCAAAACGATTATAAAAATTCTCCACCACCGAAAAAAAACAATATCCGCATGAAGGATGCGATCGAAACGGAAAGCATCCCCAATCATTATACCGTTTGTTGAACGCCAGCTAAAATCGTTGGACTCCCAACGGCCACACCGACGCCCCGTTTGTCACGTACCGCATCGGAACTGTCGGCCACGGCTTCCGCATGGGACACTTCCGATTCTACCTTAACGTCGTCGGTTGCTTCGGGAATTGGACTAGCGTGAACCAGTGCTGCCGCCATGGCACACACCAACAGGCAGGTCACTATGAGCTTCATCTTTCTGGATGATGGTGTTCGTTCGTTCGGATGGTAATGACGACTGACTACTGGTGCAATCAAATGTAACTGAAGCGCGAAAGCAGGTTAGGGCTTTTATATTGAAAGTAGTTTCAAACTGGTGCGTGTTCGTCGTTTTTCGAAGAGATGATTCCAGACAAGTCCTAATTCTTAGAATGTGGGCAGAAGTGTGTTCAGGGGTACTATTGTAATTCAAAGACGGCATAATAGCGAATGAATTAGGAAATAGAGTAGCTTATCAAAAACAAAATAACAAAATAATGTGACATTAGTTAAAAAAAACTCCATTTTAAATGTCTAACTTGTCAAATGAGTTTTTGTGTCACATTGTTTATTGTAATGTCATGAGCCCGAGGTTGTAAGTCTTTATTCTATTCAATTCTATTCCTATTCCTATTCCTATTCCTATTCCTATTTCTATTCCTATTTCTATTCCTATTCCTGTTCCTGTTCCTATTCCTATTCCTATTCCTATTCCTATTCCTAAAGACCGGTCCAGAAAGTATGGACGCAGTAAGAAAATACTGGCATTTCAAAACCATTGATGACTAGTTCTTTTTGGAAGTTACATACTATTGGTCAACCTATTTTCTCAGCATTTGTATAGCGGTTTTTGAGATTCCAACAGTGTGTTTCAAAATACATGAACTATCAACGGAACATCATTGAAAAAATGTGCACAAACGTTGTACACAGTTTGAAAGGTCACTTAGGAAATGATCAAAATATGGTGGGAGTAAGTGATAAAAACGGGTAAGCAGCAATCAGCAACCACGGTGGGGATAACACGTTTAAGCCTAGACAAAAATTGGGTAAAAAATAAAGATCCTGCGACCCTCGTTTGTATAAACAAAAAATGAAAGTGTTTGAGCACAAGAAAAAACCTTCTAACTAACACAGAGTGGAGTATGACCAAAAAAAATTACATTTCGAATTCCAATGTTCATCGTGACAAAAAACGTTTGATTTTTCGATCCTATAGTAAGCAGAAACAGACAAAACGAAGCCCTAAACAAGAACCACCGATCAGGCCCAGACAACTGAAGACTAGGTGCGTCCATACTTTCTGGGGCAGTCTTTATTCCTATTCCTATTCCAATTCCTATTCCTATTCCTATTCCTATTCCTATTCCTATTCCTATTCCTATTCCTATTCCTATTCCTATTCCTATTCCTATTCCTATTCCTATTCCTATTCCTATTCCTATTCCTATTCTTATTCCTATTCCTATTCCTATTCCTATTCCTATTCCTATTCCTATTCCTATTCCTATTCCTATTCCTATTCCTATTCCTATTCCTATTCCTATTCCTATTCCTATTCCTATTCCTATTCCTATTCCTATTCCTATTTCTATTCCTATTCCTATTCCTATTCCTATTCCTATTCCTATTCCTATTCCTATTCCTATTCCTATTCCTATTCCTATTCCTATTCCTATTCCTATTCCTATTCCTATTCCTATTCCTATTCCTATTCCTATTCCTATTCCTATTCCTATTCCTATTCCTATTCCTATTCCTATTCCTATTCCTATTCCTATTCCTATTCCTATTCCTATTCCTATTCCTATTCCTATTCCTATTCCTATTCCTATTCCTATTCCTATTCCTATTCCTATTCCTATTCCTATTCCTATTCCTATTCCTATTCCTATTCCTATTCCTATTCCTATTCCTATTCCTATTCCTATTCCTATTCCTATTCCTATTCCTATTCCTATTCCTATTCCTATTCCTATTCCTATTCCTATTCCTATTCCTATTCCTATTCCTATTCCTATTCCTATTCCTATTCCTATTCCTATTCCTATTCCTATTCCTATTCCTATTCCTATTCCTATTCCTATTCCTATTCCTATTCCTATTCCTATTCCTATTCCTATTCCTATTCCTATTCCTATTCCTATTCCTATTCCTATTCCTATTCCTATTCCTATTCCTATTCCTATTCCTATTCCTATTCCTATTCCTATTCCTATTCCTATTCCTATTCCTATTCCTATTCCTATTCCTATTCCTATTTCTATTCTTATTCCTATTCCTATTCCTATTCCTATTCCTATTCCTTAAGAACCCTTCCTTATAAGAATCGCGACAGAAATGCTTGGAGGAACCTCAAAAACAATCTTAAAAAACCCTGGATTGATGTCTGAAAGAATATCAAGAAAAGCCCTTTAGAGAATCGTGTACGAATCCCAAAAAAAATTCCGAAAGAATCCCCGAAGAAAGCTAGAAAGGAATCTCTAGAGGAATCTGTGAAGAAATCTCTGAATGAATCCTGAAAGAGTTCTTGAAAAACCGGTTAAAATAATATCAAGGAATCCCTGAAAGAATCTTGGAAGAAATTCTGGGCGAATACCTTAAAAGAAACCCGGGAATAGTCAATGATGAATTTGCGGAAGAAATCTCTGAATCATAAGTTTTATTTTTGAGTCATCTGTCCCATATTAAGGGCAGACTTGTTAGAATCCCAAAATGGCCGCCTCAATGGCCGACTTTGGTACCTACTCACGATTTCGAGCGCACAAATCTCTTCGTAAACCAAACCAGCGCACCTGAGCTTCTTATTTTAAGCTTATTACCAGTGAGCAAGAACAGAATAATAAAATGCACTGTTGTTTGAAGCTTGCTTCTTGAGATTTGTGCGTCTGAAGTTTTGATGCACTGTTGAAGCGGGATTTCAAGACGTTTGTCCTTAACTTGTGAATATCGTCCCAAGCTAAATTCACATTTGTAGTGCTCTGGAGTAATAGAGCATCATGAGATCTTATCAATTTCTTTTTGATGCCCTACGTTCAGGTCATTTTTGGCAATGATTAACTAGAAGGCATGTGTAGACCCTTCCCTAACAAGGACAACAAAGTGTAGGCGTATCACATTGAAACGAGATTCAGAATGCTCTCTTAGGATTAAAAACTCCTAGACCAAATACAAGCTATAAAAACAACTAACGCTGTAAACAAAAGGCAAACCTCGTTATCCTGGGTTCAGAAGTTGTTATCCACTAGGATAACAGGGCAACATATATGTTGTGTATTTCTGTATATTTTCCTAATTTATTACGCATTTGTAGTGTTCCATTACAATATATCATATTTCTAATTTGGATTTGTAGTGCTTCACAATATTTTCGCATTAAGTTCAGATGAAATCCGCGAGAAAATCACAAAACCTGGGAGACATCACTAAATATATCTTGTGAGGAATCAATGAAGCTATCCACGAAAGAAATTTCAGAAAGAATCCCGGAAGAAATAACTATAGGAATCTCGGGAGAATCTGTGAGGGTATTCCAAAAGAAATCCCGAAGGAACCAATGGAGATATCCCGGAAGGAATCTCTGATGGAATGATGAGAAATATCCCTGAAAGAATACCGGAAGAATAACCTTGAGGAATCCCGGGAGGAATTAATAAAGGAATCTCGGGAGGGCGCTTAAAGGAATTTCAGAAAGATTCCAAGAGGAACCCTTGAGTCCTGGAGGAACGACAGAAGTCTCTAAAAAACGAAAGTGATGAACGATGAAATTCCGGAAAGAATTTCAAAGGAAACTCCAGAAATCCCAGCAAAAATGCCGGAAGAAGACCATAAAAGAAACTCGGCAGAAATCAATAAAGAAATACCGGAATCTCTGAAGGCAGCCCAGAGAGAATTCCGTGAAAAACTCCTGGAAGAAGTCCAAAATGAATATCGGGTGAAAAAATGCCCAAAAGGAGTCCCGGGAGGAACCCCAGAAGGATTCCCGAGAGATTAGTAGTAAATTGAATGAAGATCAATGAAGAAATGTCGGAAGAAGTCTCGCACGAAATCTCTCAAGGAATCTTCAGAAGAAAACCGGAGAGAACATCCGAATGAATCTTTGGATTGTTCCCAAAGGAAAACCCGGTAAAATCAATGGAGGAAATCTTAAAGGAATTCTGGAAGAAATCCATGTGTCAATTCTAGGAGAAAACCTATCCCAAGTAACAATGATAGCTGAATAATAGCTTTTTCAGAGCTGAATAATAGCTTTTTCAGTTAAATTTTTTAGAAAAAAGCTTAAAAGTGGTTTCTTCATCCATTGTACAGCAATAATGTTTGTTGAGCAGGAAGAGTCATAAGTGAATCCCTGATGGAATCAGACAAATAATCCATATAAGAACCCGGAAACAATCCTGAGAGAAAACCTCAATAAATCCCAGGAGGAATTCTCAACGGAGTATCATAAACAACCCTAGGATTTTTCCAGGACAAATTCTTGAAGGAAACCCAGGGCGTTCTTATGGATGAATTCCTCAAAATAAACAAAACAAAAAAGAATCCTGAGGAATATTTTGAGAAAATTCCGGACGAAGTTCTTGAAAGAATACGGAATATATATTTGAATGAATCCCGGGCAGGGTCTCTGATTCCAGAAGACATTTGTAAAGATATTCCAGAAGAAAAAAATCGTAAAAGAATCTCGTGAGAAATTCTTGAAAAAAAAAACGGAAGGAACCCTCAAAAGGCTGCATGAAGATTCTATGAAGAATCTAATATGGGTGGAACACTGATACAAATTCCATAATTAAAGTCACGACTTCGATTTGGTGTTGCGAAGAGGGGCCGGATCAAAACGTCCGAGGCCATACAGTCCCGAACATTAGGTCGCGTTTTTTTTTTTTGCGAAATTGAGTCCAAAAGTTTGGATGCGTCATAATATCCTATGTGCCTTCTTTCCTTGGACTTCGTGGCGTACCTGCAAGTTCAGACGTTATGCCCCGAAAAAATGCGCCATAAAGTCCTGGGACTTATGGCCTCGGACGTTATGATACTGCGTCTTACTGAAACCTCCATTTAGGTAGGATCCATTTAAGTAAAATCTTTTTAGGTCCCTCCGTTTAAGCCATCTGATCTACAAGCGTAATCAGTGATCTATTGGAGAACTATGAATGAAATTTATGCTTGCATAGCCTCATGTAGCTATGTGCTATCAAGTGGTGAGCTCGTTGTCAGGTTTGAGGATCTCCAAGAACATCCTTAAGTTTAGGTCATCGGATCTACTAACGTAATTGGTTGTCTCTAAGAGATTTACGACTAAGGTTCATACTCACATAACCTCAGGTAACTATGATCTATCAAGTTTTGAGTTCGAAGAATCTTTAAGGTTCTCCAAGAACTCCCTTGAGTGTAGGTCATCCAATCTACGAGGGCTACAAATGTATCTAAGAGCATTAAGGATGAGGTTTAAACTCACACAGCCCCAGGCATCTATGTTCTATCAAGAGGTGAGTTCTATGATTGCATAGGAGTATCCGAGAACTCCCTGGACTCTGGAGTTAAGGCCATCTGATCTACAAGTGTAATCAATGATCTAATTAAGCATTAAGAATGAAATTTATGCTAACACACTCATGTAGCTATGTGCTATCAAATAATGAGTTAATTGTCAGTTTAAGGATCCCCAAGAACTTCCTTGAGTATAGGTCATCGGATGTACTAACGTATATGGTATACGCAATAGAGAAAAAGTTTAATGGTCTTCTATATTCCCCTGAAACCGCTCTGAAGACTATTTAGATACCTTGAAACGCTTTGAGTCGTGTCTAGAACCCCCATGAAATCTTCATGAAATTTACCTGAGAGCCTCTGAACCCCCCTGAAACCACTCTGAAACCTACTGAAACGCCCTGAAATGATTCGAAACGCCTACAAAAACCCCATAAAACCCCATGAGCTTCTGAGGCCCCCTTAACACTCTTGAAATGATTTGAAATGCCTCTAAATCCCCTACAATACCTCCATGAAACCTCTGTCAAATTCACCAACGACCCTCTGAAGGCATCCTTAAACCTCTTGAAACCTCTTTAAAGGCCAAGGAACCCAGAAACGCATTGAAACACCTTGAATGCTTAGAAATGCCTCTGAAACCCTCATGGAACCTATGTGAAACTCTCCGGAGAGTTTCTGAAGCCCTCTCTGAAACCTCCTGAAGCGCATTGAAACAAAGGGACTGTTATGATTTTCTTGTTTTCTTACCCCGCATTAAAATTATGCTGCTGTGTTGAAAGATAGGGTCAGCTTGAGCCCTACGCTTGAGCCGCTGTTATGCTGGCTACGAAAACATTGCATTGCTGGGATAGGGATGCCAATTCCTTGATTGAAACACCTCTGAAACACAAATGAAATCCATGTGAAACGCACCTGAAAGTCTCTGAAGCCTCCTGAAACGCTCTGAAACGCCTTGAAACGCTTTACAACGCCTCTGAAACTCCCGTGAAGTTCACCTGACAACATATGAAGCCTCGTAAAAACCCTCTGAAACCTCCTGAAACGCCCTGAAATGCTTTGAGACGCCTCTGACCCCCTCCCCTAAAATCTCCCTTGAAATCCCTCTAACCATCCCCCCTTTACATCTGAAAGCCTCCCCTTTGCATCTGCAAGCCACATGCCCTTCTCAAACTTTTTTGCAACCTTTAAATCCATTTAGGTAACACCCGACTCGATACCTAAATGGAGGTTCGGGTGTATTATCATTCACAGTACCAAGGCCAAACATCAGATTCTCAAAAATATGTAGCATTGTCACAGTTTAACTGAAAATTTCAGTAAAACACAAATGATTTACATTTATGATAAATATAAATGATAAATAAATTACTCTTACGTAGTTCGGGATTTAACCGAAAAAACCTGCGGTGCCTAAAATACCCTGAAATAAACTTTTTCAGGGTTTTTTTTAATTCGCGAATAAAAAGAAAAAAAACACATTTTGAGGAAAGCATGAAACAATATGAAAAAATTATATCAGCATCTGTATCTGTTCCGGCCACGATGCATGCCGAAACCAGTTCCTGTAGCAACTTCCAGGAGACACTTTCAGAACTTCTGTTCGACGATTAAAAAATCATGATATTTTGTCCAAAAGATACTAGGCACTTTGTCGATGGCCAACAGTGAATTTGAACACTGTGAAAAAATACAAACAACAAAAACAGAAATATTGTTCATTGGCGCATATTTCGACTCATTGGATCAAAAATCATTAATTTTGAGCCGTTGAACAGCGCAGTTAGTTACTAAGTTATAAACTAACAGATGAAAACAAAGACGATCTAAATCTCCCAGCAAATAATGTGCGGTCCCACGAATGTCTCTTTCTAACTGATTTTTTTTTTAAACTCTGTTGAAGATGGGATGTGTTTGAGATTGAGGAACCACCTCAACTCCCTCACCCCCTGTGTACACCTATTAAAAAAACCAGATGAAAACAAAGTAAAATATCACACACGAAGCAACATCTTATGTTAGAAGTGAAGGTGCTTCGACTTCGAATTTGTTTACGCTGCATGGCATGGACGCATCAACCAAAGTTGATGAAATAGAATGTAGCTCAACAGCAATGACTAGTTCGGATATCTGCGTCATAAACTAGGGATTCCACGCATGACTCATTCAGAACACGAATTAATAAATCAACACCGTTAGCCTAATCTATTCTGGTTTGGTTTATTACACATACACTTTATCTAACAATAAATAATCTCATTCTTACAACTGATGACCTAATCTGGACAATTCTTTTCAGCCAAAGAATCCATATCCCGAACCGTATCCATACTCGTAACCTCCGGCATAGCCTCCACCGTACGGCGCAAAGCCTCCTCCGAATGGTCCATATGGGCCATACCCATAACTTCCGTAGGGTCCAAATCCTCCGTATGGTGCTCCGTACGGCCCTATCGGTCCACCGTAGCCACCGTAACCTCCTCCATATCCGCCACCATATCCACCACCATATCCAAAGCCTCCTCCAATCAGTCCCACCCCCACACCGACTCCACCAAATCCAACGTGCCGTTTAGCACGCACCACTTCCGCCGGTTCCTTCACTTGCATCACCGGGATCAACACCTGCTGCGGTCGCTGCTCTACCAATACCGGAACCGCTCTGACGAAACTCAAGCACACCGCACACAACAGCAGCAATTCTACCGCCAAAAGCTTCATTCTGCCGGAATCCGTGCAACGGTAAATCTGCACCAAAAGTGAACTGCCACCCGCCCGGTAGAACTCAACCGTTTTATATTTGCAAAATACAGCCGAGCCGAGCCCCAGCGGTTCCGTTGTTTACAGTTGCCGTAAATTTTGGCACGCGGAATCGGATTTGCATATTTCGCGCTCGAAACGGAAAAAAAAGCCGACAGAAATTGTCTCATCTCAAATTCACCCGCGCAGCACAGTGGCACAATCACTGGTCAAAAATTAATAAAAATATGTATATATAAAAACCTACTCAGTATTTTTACCGTCAAGTCGCCATGCACCGTGTGTTAAAAAGGATTTGGAGAGAAAAAGAGCTATCGATTTACATCAATTCACACTGTTTCAAAGGGCCCAATTTCGTGACCATAATCATTTGTGACTGGAAAAGTTGATTTTAGAGGTTTAGTGTCTTTGAAGAACTTGTTTGGTATTACGAAGCCCTTCTTTGAAAAGTATTTCTAACGTGAGTAATCTATCTAGAAGTAAGAGTGAAATACATTTTTTTATTAGTGAAGATATAGCGTGCAGCAGTCATCCGCAAAGTTGTAGAAAATATTATTATGCAAAAACTTATTGTTGTTACAAATTATTGTTATTTCTGCTCAATTTAAAGAGACATCAGCCGTTACTTGTAAACGTTCCCTTAAAATCAAGTGTAATTTTTTCTAGATACTCTTGGGAATCATTAAATGTTGTACAATTTTTGTTCTGCATGATTAAATACACATTTCTTCCAAAGGCAATGAATTAATATTTGAAGTCATATTGTCATATTTTGTCATATTGAAAATCTTTATAGAACATTTGAAAATTCCTAAAAACGTCTAGAAGTGGTTACAACAAATAAACTGATTTTATGGAGTCGTTCACTAAAAATGGCCCATAAACATAAACGTAATCTTAATCAAATTTCTAGCCATTAATTAATTAATTTCGTCAACGGTTTTGAACTACACACTTTATGTATAAGTTTACAGATAATTATATCTTACTTACCTTACCGATCAGGCTAAGGCCGGTGTGGCCTCTGCTGTACATAGTAGCCGTCTCCATTCCACTCGGTCCAAGGCTGTTTGTCTCCAGTTAACCAACACAGAGTGTCCGCAGATCGTCCTCCACTTGGTCGACCCACCTAGCTCGCTGCTAGGGGTCGCAGTACCGACCACTTTTGGTGAGTACCGGTATTTCGGTACTGGGGCTTACAGTACCGGTAGTACCGGTAAAATACCGGTACTGGAAAATTTTCACTAAAATAAAGAATAATCGATTTTACACAGAAAATTTACAATTTTCCAGGCTCATATAAATTTTGGTTTTCAGGGTGTCATAGAAGCTAACTAGAAAATAAAATTGGACAAAATATATAGATTTTTTTTTTTTCATTTTTATTTATGTGTATTTTAACTTAAATGCTAATTCTACACTCAAAAAATATAGAAAGAAATGAGTTGTATGAAACTGTTTTGCGGTTATTGCTAGAGTTATTGTTAAGCTTCTGTGCAGATTCACAAGCAGTATCTTGGTCAGTCTAAAATGTAACAGGAACAACCTTACGTGTACCAAAATCAGATAGATAGCTGCAAGGTGAAAACAGAAGAAGATTTAACTGATTTCTCCTTGATGATGCTAGCAACGGATTTTCAAAACAGAAGAAATAACAAGAAATCATAACCGAACAAGTTTCTAAACTAGTAAATCCATTTCCAAAACTCAACGTTCATTAAACCAATCACTACTATGATATCCTTGATATACAGAAAGGTTGCATATATGAAATGTTTGTTTGTTAAAATACTTGGTTTCAAATGTTTTCGTTTATTTTCATTATAATGACCGGATTTCAGCATTTCGGGAGAGATTTCACGGTACCGAAAGTACCGGTACCATGGTTCAGGCAGTACCGGTATTTCGGTACCAGAAATTGGTCGGTAATACCGGTATTTTCGGTACCGGTACTACCGATACTACATCCCTACTCGCTGCGCTCCACATCTTCTTGTACCGGTCGGATGACTCTCGAGAACCATTTTAGTCGGGTTCCTATCCGACATCCTGATGACGTAGCCTCCCGATTTTCGCGGTATGGACGATGGTTGGTTCTCTTAGCAGCTGATGCAGCTCGTGGTTCATTCGCCTTCTCCAAGTCCCGTCTTCCATCTGCACTCCGCCGTAGATGGTACGCAACACCTTCCGTTCGAAAACTCCAAGGCCATAGAGAACGACAGGTCTAATCAGTGTTTTGTAGATAGTTAACTTCGTGTTACGGCGACCTTTATTCGATCGTAGAGTTCTGGGGGGTCCAAAGTAAGCACGATTTCCTGTCACAATGCGCCTTTGAATTTCTCTGCTGGGGTCGTTGTCGGCGGTCACCAGTGAGCCCAAGTACACGAATTCTTCATCACTTTCATCACCGTCGATAGAAATTCGGGGCGGCGGGCGTGGTGATTCCTCCCTGGAGCCCTTTGCCATCATGTACTTTGTCTTCGTCACATTAATGACTAATTCGATTCGCCTAGCTTCACTCTGTAGTCGGGTGTACGTTTCCGCAATCGTCTCAAATTTTCGAGCAATAGTATCAATATCATCAGCTAAACCAAGCAGCTCAACGGACTTCGTAAAAATCGTTCCACTCGTGTTTATCCCCGCTCTCCTAATTACACCCTCTAAAGCAATGTTGAACAACAAGCACGAAAGACCATCACCTTGCCGTAACCCTCTGCGAGATTCGAAGGGACTCGAGAGTGTCCCTGATACTCGAACTACGCACATCACTCGATCCATCGTCGCCTTGATCAATCGTATCAGTTTATCCGGGAATCCGTATTCGTGCATAATCTGCCATAGCTGTTCACGATCGATTGTATCATACGCCGATTTGAAATCGATGAACAAGTGATGTGTGGGCACGTTGTATTCGCGGCATTTCTGCAACACCTGGCGGATGGCGAACATTTGGTCCGTTGTAGCGCGTTCACCCATAAATCCTGCCTGATATTGCCCCAAGAAACTCTCTTGCAATCGGTGATAGACGGCGGCATGAAATTTGAGAGAGTACCTTGTAGGCAGCGCTCAGTAGTGTGATCGCGCGGTAGTTCCCGCAATCCAACTTGTCGCCCTTTTTGTAGATGGGACACACGATACCTTCCATCCATTCCTCCGGTAATACTTCCTCCTCCCAAATCTTGGTAATGACCCAGTGTAGTACTCTCACCAGTGCTTCTCCACCGTATTTTAGAAGCTCGCTTGGTAGTTGATCTGCTCCTGCGGCTTTGTTGTTTTTCAACCGATCAACCTCCTCCTCAATCTCTTGGAGGTCAGGGGCCGGAAGTATTTCGTCCTGTGCACATACTCCTAGATCTTGTACCACGCCACCTTCGGTACTTGCAACGTCGCCGCTGAGGTGCTCATCGTAATGCTGCCGCCACCTCGCGACCATCTCACGCTCGCTCGTGAGAATATTCCCAAGATTATCTCGGCACATGTCGGCTTGTGGCACAAAGCCCCTACGCGAGCGGTTCAGCTTCTCGATGAACTTTCGTGTGTCCTTAGCGCGGGTACAGCTCTTCCATCGCTTCGGGATCTCGTTCTTCCTGCTGGCGCTTCTTCATCCGGAAGACTGAGTTCTGCCTGTTCCGCGCCTATCTGTAACGTGCCTTTGCCAGTGGATAACTGACACTGAGGAAGATTACAAGTGGTAGTCGAAATACGCGCATCTGTCAAAGGATAAGCAATTAGGGCGGAATTAAAACGTACAAAACTGATTACACTCATTCGAAGAAAAAAGTTGTTCATGATTCTTGAAATTCTCGAATTCTATTCTATTCTATTCTAGTGCTTGCACAGCCAGTATTGAAAAGCATCCTGGAAATATCAGAAATACTTCAGATATTTTCTTGTCAATATTAATATCTGCAGCATATCAGGGATGATGTGATACAAATATTAAAACGACCAGGCCCCCAATTGACGCAATTTTTAAAATATAATAAAGGAAGAAACGGGGACAACCATACCATCCGTTTCATTTGCAGGGGAAGAGGTATGTAAGTATAACCGTTGGGAGTGGCGTAGCTAAGAAGGTTAATGCGCACTCCATGGTAGTATAATTTCGAGGGATGGGACAATGACATTTACATCGTATGCCCTGGCCCTAATGCCTAAGGCTTAAGCGCCAATACTCGCTCTCTGAAACGAAACAAAATAACTAACGCTACTAATCTCAAGTGAGACAAGTTTGATAAAGAAAATGGTACAATAACTACAATAAAATAAATTAGAAAGATCTCACAAAATTTGAACCGGAAATCAATTAAAACATTGATCATAACGAAAAGCTGCATCCACCTCCAAACATTAGTTACAACACGGGTTCCCAACCGGTGGTCCGCGGCCCCCTGGGGTGCCGTGAAGCCAGTCCAGGGGGACCGCGATGTTACCAAAAAAAATGTTCAATTTTTATTCTATTTTGTGCAGATTATACCAATTTTTAGTTTTTTATACCGCCACCCCCAAAAGCCACTATTTGAGGAACAAATTTTCAGTATAAAACGCCTTCGGTAGAAAAAATTTTCGGCTGCGCCGCTATTTTTCAGCTACGAGTCAAATTGAATGTACATGACATTATCGTTTACGAAATGTGAGTGTCGAATGAAAAAACGTATCATTGATCGTCGAAAATTCCTCCCACAGTAAATGTCTGGCTTCGTCACTGTACCCAAAAAAATCTCGGTTTCGTGCATTAAATTCATATTTTTTCTAAAAATTTTCATAGGGCCCCAGGCGTTTTGAGAATTCTCAAAGGGGGTCGCTACCTCAAAAAGGTTGGGAGCCCCTGAGTTACACCATCTTCTTCTTTGTTCTTCGCTTTTTTTATTTAACATTTGAGCTTTGAAACACAGATCAAAATGAAAACGATCCGAGGCGGCGTTGACATCATGACCGCCACCAATTCCATTTCACCTCTGTCACCAGACATCTCTCATATTCCAATGCATCGGATGCTTTCACTATTTCTATTCAATTTTCTTCATTACCTTCGATTTTCACTGCGAAATCCTCAGAACAACCAACATGACGAGCAAAAAAATAACGCGAATACGACTCGAACTGTCCGTTTGCATCATCAACTAAAAGATCGCAAAACCCGTCACCACACCCTCAGCTCTTTTCATTCATCTCCTTTCAGCAGTATGATTCCTTCTTTCTCAGCAATTCCCCAACAAAATCGGCCAAAAAACTCTTCACGAACCGAATCTAAACTCAATTCCTTTTCTTCACTAGCGTCCAATCCGCTTATCCATCGATTACCTCCATCAACACAAAATCGCAATAGTTCTTAATCGAACGCCGTACCTCACTGTTTCAGTTTAACTCACACTGTTCAAAACCCGTCACCAGATACTCAGCTTCTCCACAGTTCAAATCCACTTCACCAACCGAATCCAAACCTGAATCCTTCATCAACACCGATCAATCCGTCGATCCATCGAATCCCTTCTTCGATCACCAAACCAAAATTCCGCTTAACCGAACATTGAACATTCAGTCCAATGAACAAATTGATTTTAAAATCTAGTGGATTTGGTTCGGTTTGGCTGATTGTAATTTGGAAAACATAATTGGATCCTCCAACACTCGTGTTTCTAATAACGTGTTCAATTCTCTCACAGATTGTTACCATGAGTTGGTGAGAAGTTAGAATCTGACATCGATTAGGAGAACCTGAGTTCAATTAATAAAAGCTCTGGCATTCTTATCCCGAGCAAAGTCTGATAGCAAATTGAAAACTAATTTTGATGTTGTGATATTGCAAATTTTGATAACTCAGGTTGTTGTCGTTTTGGTCGCAGAAATGATAGCAGAAAAATGTTCCTGTGACAGAAAATTGAAAACCATTCCTGCTATCGATGATAGCAAATTGATAACTGTTTTTGTTATCAGCGCAAGAAAAATGAAAAATCGTTAAATGTAGAGTTTTTCGGTTGATATCAAATCTTTAATGCAATAATACAATTGCACTAATGATATATCCCTAGAATAACTTCACATAGTTTACTAAAAGATTTAAAAACTATTGTAACACTAAATATTTACAATAATTCAAAATGACAGCAAACCGAAAGCAAAATTTGAAATCAAATTAAGTAAAGATATAATGATATCAAAATGTGATGTCAATTTGTTGCTGAATACAAATCATGTTTTCGATTTGCTGCAATTTTGTTGTTGGACTTTGCTCGGGATGCCATTCTACATGCCAAAAACCTTTGTTGAAGACCGCAAAGTGATCCGACGCCTGTTAAAAAAGTTATACTCTAGGTAAAGTGAGGCGAAGCGTTATTCTTGTTTTTCCAGTACATGTAAAGGAATAATATCAATAATGAAATCCCAATGTTTCGCCTCACTTTGCCTAGGGTATAACTGTTTTCAAAGGTATTAAGTGTTTTACTTGTTTCCTAGATGTTTTTGCTTTATCTATAAAAATGCAGTGGCATACGTGGGACCGCGCATAACTCGCGAAAGGAACGTCGGATTTGAGTCGTCTTTGTTTTGTTCAGTTACTGTTCACCCAAGGAAGGTTTATGAGGCAAAACACATGCAAAAATTTAGAGTTTTTTAGAGTCGATTTTCCATACATTTTGACCGGGGACTTTGTCTTGGCTAGAAACTTGAAACGTCAAAAAACGCAGTAGGCAAGACAAAGTTTGCCGGGTACAGCTAGTCTATATAAATAAAAATGGAATGGTGTTTGTACAGTGTATCAAACAATTGTCCGTACAGCAAATTTTTTGTCAAATTAATTTTTCATTCAAATGTTTATAACTTTTTTATGCGTCAATCAAAAACGCTGAAATTCTGACCAATCATGGACCAAATATTAAAGCTCCAATGGTAAAATTTTGAGCGAGATCGAATAAGTTTTCTGAAAGTTATAGAACTTTTAGTATAACTTATAAGATTTTTGAACACATTTTCAAAACATTATATCTCAATATGTACTAGATGAATTTTTTTCAATTTTTTATGTGTTACATCTTATACCTAAGGCTTTCATATGCAGCTATGTTTGAGGTTTTACATTCACTACAAAAAATATGAAAAATGTACTTATGTAGCTGACGATGTTTGAAAATTTACTGTATTTTGCACATATAATCTGCCAAACGTTTTCCACCAATAAAAGTGCATTGACTGAACGAAAAATCCATAGGACCTACTCTTCATATGTAGTTTAGTAGGTCCTGTATAAAAATATTACATTAAGAGAGTTTAAAAAAGTTGAAAACACTTGGCACTTTTATTGATCAAAATATGATAAATTTCCAAATGACACTCTGAACACATACAGATTTTTCATATTTTTTGTAGTGAATATTAAACCTCAAACGAAGCTGCATATGAAAGCGTTAGGTATAGGCTGTAACACAAAAAAAAATTGAAAAAGTTTCATCAAGTACATATTGAGATATAATGTTTTGAAAATGTGTTCAAAAATCTTATAAGTTTTACTGAAAGTTCTATAACTTTCAAAAAACTTATTCGATCTCGCTCAAAATTTTACCAATGGAGCTTAAATATATGGGTTATAATTGGTCAAAATTTCAGCGCTTTTGATTGACGTAAGAAAAAGTTATAAACATTTAAATGAAAAATAATTTTGACCAAAAAATTACTGTACGGACAATTGTTTGATACACTGTATGTCACGAATAGGCTCGGGAACGGGCCAACGGATCGACACCATTCTTTCAGGGATTCATTCGTTCAGTGCTCCAACATGTTCGTACGAAAAAATAATTGGGAAAATCGACCGGGGATGCATCGAAAACGAGAATGTATGAAATTCCATTTTGCAGGGTATTGTTCGCAGAGCTGAATGTCAAAAAAACACAGTAGGCAGGCAGTACGACGTTTGCCGGGGCCGCTAGTAATAAATACAAATCCAGATGTACTGAACTTTCCCACGAGCGAATATTTTGCCCAAATACTGGCGCGTTTATGTGCGAAGAATATTACAGATAAGGCCTTTATGATTTATATTTTATGTCGAAGAACCCGAATAAACCGATATGATACTTAAATTTAACAGTATATCATTTCTTGATCATATGTGTTATCGTATACTGGATGATAAATCGATGACACGACAAATCATATTGATGATAGCAGTTATCATTGTTGGTGTTTTGATGATAGACCGGATGGGTTGTTAAGTATCGTTACCATTCAAAAATGCCATTTTTCTCGAACAAAAATTTTGTGGTATTATTCATGTTATGATCAGTTTATCATCGACGTTATGATACAGTGAATAATAAAAACAAATCGGAAATATTTCACCAAATCTACTTTGCCGACTGAGAAAAAAGCACACCCCTGCGGGCATTTTTCGGGCACTGTCAACTTTGTCTATGAATATGTGAATCATTGTTTACTTCGGAGGTGTTTTTTTGTAACTCTTTTGTTGAATCTGGAATCGAACCGTGTGATTTCCGAGGTCGTTCCGACTGCTCCTCGCGCGGTGTTTGCTCGCTACTCCAAACCGAATTAGTGCTCGCGGGTGGCTCGAATGTATAGACATTCTACATCTGAAGAAGTGAATAGATAAATATTTAATACGACAGAAGTTTCGGTAGGATAAAGCCCATGAGTAATAAGAATCCTTCGAAGTGTAGCATCCACTATCATGGTCCTTTCGTATGCCATGCCAACCAGCAAAGGTGAGTTTTCATAAGATTTTGCCAAGGAACTTGCGGTAATTAGTTAACGGATACTGCTGGCACCGAAACGTCAGTTTTTTATGCTACAAAGTGATCTTCGTTAGAGTTAAAAATTACTATATTCCGTCACTTATAAAGACATATCAACACAAATAGCTTTATTTCACCCATTTCCAAAGGATTGCAATGATTGTGCATCAAAAAAACTCGCATTTATGTGCCGAAAGTACAAAACCCATATTATTGAAATTATAGATGTACTATTGGATGTATAATCATCATTAATGATATGATTCTTGAAACATATTGAATAATGCCAATTTATCAGCCCTAATCATCCAATAATGGAACTATTATAACTTCTATAATAATCTTACCACGAACAAATATCTTATGATATGAATGATTCCATTGATCGTATTGTGCACGAATGCACTCCGGTGTAAAGTGCAGTAAATAAAAAAAAAAAAAAAAAAAAATTGATCGTATTTTTCTATGCGGGAATGTATTATTATTATAACTGTGCTGCCGTTCTACGCATAATTGTCCCATGTTGTAAGAGAATCCACATGCGCATGGGACATTGTCCATTGGGACAACAATGCGTAGGAATACAGCATGGTGCTTCATGTATCATTATCACCTCTTGCAACTATTGCAAATTATGACCGCTTCTAATTACAAAGTAAACCACTGTCCATTGGTTGCTTCACTGTAAATAATAGCCGCAGTCAGCCAACAATCAACAAAGGTCAAACCTGTTCTGCGCTCGCCCCGTCAGTTCGCACCAGTAAGAGCGATCCAGAATAGAAGATGCTTCTACAGCTTAAGAACCAGTTTGGATCATTGGAAATTCCGCTATGTTGTAGGTGTCAATCTGTGTGTATTTTAGAATTCTTAAAGAGTTGGTGCCATATGTAAACGACAGATGAATGAAGACAACTTCAGGGTAGCGACTGTGAGATAAGGTAGATCAATATACCTAGTATTGAGCAAACTACAGAATGACGAAGAAACCAATAAAGCAGATGGAACTGTTTTGTTCCACCTCGTGATTGTAATTTGTAATTTTTATTAACGTCACGCAAACTTATCGGTTAAACCATTATTTAAGTCAAGGAAACGAAACTATGTAGATAAAAACAGTACATGGGACAGCTAATTATTAAATTACATCGAAAAAAGAAGCAATCTGATATTCTCAATGTTCAGTGTGCAAAGCGGTTCTGAAGGATGACATCGTTGGGGAACTTCTCGTTGCTAATGGCAAGCGATTCCAGCATTGCGCGCCGAAAACCAGAACGCTTTTGCCGGAAACAGTCGTGTGGGCGGGTACGATATACGAGTGCGTCCTATCCATCTGTCCTCTTCGCAGATGTTGCATCAGGTAACTGGGGAGTTCACTATGCTGACCTTTCCTCAAAAGGCAACAGATGCGATAGTGATAGTTAGTTTGAAGATCACGTCCAAAAATAGAGTTTCGATGCGCCGCAGTCGTGTCACGTCTTTTCAGATTGAAAACGAATCTGATTGTTGATTTGTACGCTCGGTTGAGTTGTTCTTTCTGTGCACCAGAAAGTCCAGAGTAGTACACTGTGTCGCAGTACATGAAGCAGGGTCCAATTACGGCTACAGCAAGCTTCCTTCGGGTTTCGGTAGACAGAACAGTTGAAAAACGTCTAAACGTCCGAAGTGTGTTGTAGACATTCCTTGTCACTTCATTGACTTGTTCGGTCCAACGAAGATTGTTGTCTAGTCTCAGGCCAAGATTTTTGACGCTCTTGGATAGCTGGATGCGTTCGGAGCAAAACATGATGCTTCTGTTAGGGGTGACGGCGCCGTTCCGTGAAAATATTATAGCCTGTGTTTTTCTTGGATTAGGAAACAGGCCGTTGAAAGTCGACCAGCGTTCAATAGATGCGAGATCCCTATTGATTTTCTCCACAAGCGCCTCTACATCGTCTATCGATCCTGAGACATACAGCTGCAGATCATCAGCATATAGGTGGTACTTACATTCGATTACCTCGGCGATGCTGTTTATGTATAGGCTGAATATCATCGCACTAAGGCACGAACCCTGGGGTGTTCCATCTGCTACTGGTAGCTCCGTTGAATATTGATCTCCCACACGTACAACCTGGCTTCTTTCGTCCAGATAGGACGAGATTAGATTGACTGCAGAAGGCGAAAAATTGAACTCGCGGCGTAATTTATCTTCAAGTATCCTGTGTTTTACGCAATTAAAAGCTAAAGAAAAATCCACAAGCACCATGACAGTGCACCGTCCGTTATCTAGGTTCGCATAGACATCGTGTGTTACCTTAGCTAGTGCGGTGTTAGTGCTGTAACCTTTCCTGTATCCGGATTGATTCGCAGCAAGAAGTGGTGGTTCAGACTCTTTCAGGTATTCTGAGACTTGAAATAGTAGAATCTTTTCAAGCATCTTTGAAATTGAAGGTAGAACACTAATCGGACGGAAATCAGGTGGAGCCGTAGCGCCGGCCTTCTTGGGGATGGGTGTAACGACAGCTTTTTTCCAAATGGACGGGAAACATTTAGCTTCAATGATTGCGTTGAAAACGTGGACCAATACGGGAATTATGATAGGGCTAAGCAGTTTGATCAACGTAATTGGAATCCCATCGCTGCCGGCTGCAGACGTCTGGATTTCAAATATGGTGCTAGCGACCTCGCGACCATTCGTGAGTCGAAAAGCGAAAGCTTCTGGCCTAGGGTTTCCACATGGATCTGGATAGTGGTCGTTTATGGTTGAAGTCGGTGTTGTGGCTATGGAATGATTTGGCAGGGATAAGTGGCCCTCGGAGAAGAATCGATTTAGAGCCTCTGCGTTTGCGGGTTCCTCGGATGATGCTTTTTTCACATTGGTGTGTATACCTTCACGACGCAAGTTACACCACAACTTCTTCGCTGGAAGAGAGCAGTCGAAATTTCGTTCTGCGTATCGCTTTTTGGTCTCGAAAATCAGTGTTTTTGTTCCGTCGCGTCTCTGCGCGTAGTCCTGCCACTGTGCATCTCCCCTAGCTCGGTTTGGATTCCTATTGTAGAGAGCAAAGGAAAGGTCTCTAGCAGCGATATGCCGCTCGATTTCAGTGGTAATCCATGGTGTTCGTCGGTCGCGTATAGTAATGACGCTTTCGGGGGCGTGACGTTGCATCACGGACTGTAGTGTGGACGTGAGAAGCTCTGCCTTAGTGTTCACGTCAGCTGCGTCATAAATTTGGTGTAGATTGCTGGTTTGAAAATCGATCTGAAGTGCCTGGGGATCAATTCTCCGGAAATTTCGTATCTTTATGCGCTGCGGCGGAGGTTTTTGTACACGTACATTGGCGACAAGAAATATAACTTCATGGTCAGAGATGGTATTTCCTGTCGACGTCTTGGAGGTCAGGATCGTAGCAGGTTTATCAGTCACCATAAGGTCGATTGTAGTAGAACTGTTTTCAGTAATGCGCGTAGAAGACGTCGGCAGAACAGTGAGACCAAAAGTAGTGTGGATTTGATGAAGTGACATAACGTTAGCAGATGGTGTCGGCGAGGCTACATTTATGTTGTAGTCACCTACGAGAAAGATTTGATCAAGGTCAAACTCCATCAGATCGATTAAAAGCTTTTCATATTGCTGAGCGAAAAGTTGATTGGCCCCGGAAGGATTGTATATTACGCCCACTCCCAGTTTGAGGTCGTTGATATCGGCACGAACCACCAGGTATTCAAATCGCATATTCTTTGGTATCTGCGGATCATGCTCAGATTTCAATATCGGCACAGCTTTAATGCCTTTCCGAATATACAGCCCTACTCCTCCGTATGCTTTGCTTCCACGGCCACCCTTCGATTGCAGACAGTGCTTAATAAAGTTGTAGTCTGGAACTCGAATAGGACCGGCAGGTGCCGAAGTTCTCAGCTTAGTTTCGGTTGCCCCAAAAAAGTGATACGAATGTTTGTCCAATAGTAGCTTGATTCCGTCGATGTGCCGTTCTAACCCTCGTACGTTGAGGTGACCGACACGCAAATTTGAAATATTAGAGCGTGGCATGACTTTTGTTTTTGGAATCGTCGTCGTGATTTATGCGGAAAACTAGTGTTGGTTAGACGAAAAGGAAATTTGAGTTGATTCAGCATCGTAAAAAACGGATGAATCATTTGCCCTGTCTTCGAGCCTCACCAACTCGAGCAAGTGCTGGGAATCCTTTACAGGCGTGTAACGTTGACTACCTGGCAGCAGCACAGAGACACTGTCGTGCCGAACAAAAACAGATAGAACGAGCTTCTTCTGTTTCATTCGCAGCGCAAGATTTCGAGTGCGGAAACTGGAGAGCGACAGTATCTCGTTCATAGTGAATCGATAGTCGAGTGGCATGCCCATTCCAAGTTTACGAAGCCTGAAATCGTTGTATCTCTCGTAGTACTTTTGGAGAACAGACTGTCGGATTTTGTTTCCATCGAATACGACAACGATTGTGGGGGATATCGAACGGTCACTCCATTTTGACGCGTTGTACGGTAGGCGGAAACAGTTTGCTACGTGTGACTTTGCTTCAGGCATGTCCAGGATGTCCAGTGTACGCTCCACAATAGTCTGCACGTTTTCCCCTTGCTGAAATGGAATTTTGTTTAGCGCAATCCTGAAGCCGTTTACATTTTGACTGCATGTCTCAGCCAGCTTGGCACCGGACTCGATTATTTCCAGCTTGTGTTCAATGTTGTTCAGCAGTTTGTCGCTATCCACGTGTTTTGCTTCAGTTCGAATCATTTCTTGCATTTGATTCTGGAGACGGTTCATCTGCTTCTTGGTGTTCGCTTGGATAGATCGGAGTGTACGCGGAAATCAAATTGGATGGATGAGTATACCTACCTGACCTATCCCACATTTGCAGATTTTTGCAGATAATACTGGTCAATAATGGGAAAGTTACCAAGACGTGCAAATTTTGCAAGTATAACGTCTTCTTCTTCTCTTTAGCGTAACGTTCCCACGGGAACACAGCTACTTTGCAAACGAATGAATTGCGGCTATTCTTACCAGAAATAAACTCAAACTGTGAACATTTTGGTGAACTTACTTTATTCAGATTCGATTGACCTGTTGTTATCGTTAATGTATACTACAACTTGTAGTCTGAAAGTTTAGAAAACTGTGCTATATTGTTGATGCGAGAAGTAAATAAAATATTCTGAGTTGATTACTGTTAAATACTGATCAATAGTGGTAGTTTGTATCATTTAAAACTTGTTAACCCAATATTCGTCTTTTTAAACTTACTGCAGAACTCTTTTTTAATCTTCTTCAAGGGAATTTAAGAACTGTAGGTTTGTTTTTTATAGTATTTTTTTTTTCAAGTTAGCTCGTTAGCTCCATTATTTGGAATTAGTAGCTTAAGATTACTGAGAGCTCTGTGACCCTTCACAGTTTAGTTTCAATAATTGTATATGAATCTTTAGCATCAAAAAAATAACTTTAAAATTTTCTTATTCTATTGATATTGGAAGTGATACATGTAGGCTTCTCGGAAAAAATAATATATAATATTAAATAAAATTGCAAATTTTGTAATTACTTAAAATTTTGATTTGATGTTTAGTTTTTATTGATGAATTCAGATTTCACAAAGCTCATATCTACTCCACCAAAATATCCGAAAATGCCAGTTTGCAGTTCAATTTGAGGTTCAATCTAACAGTAATGCTTCCAAGTTTCTTTCATCATTGAAACACGAATTTAACATATCACAACCATTTTATTTGTTTTATAACCATTCTCCGAACATCATCATCGTTCATTATCCCAAGGTATACGTGTAGCTGTACGATCCATACGGGTAGCCATATGGGTAGCCGTACTGATAAGGATAGCCCCATGGATAGTAACCATACGGATATCCCGAGTAAGCAGCAGCTCCTGGGCCAGATGCTACCGCAACCGCACCATTACCGGTGGCAACAGCCACTTGTCGCTTGCCCCGTTCGCCATCCACCGCATCCGACGTCGTTGTCGGCTCTACTTCTTTCACCACATCATCTGGTTGCTGGGTTGTTGGAGCAGCCCTGGCAAAAGCTACCACAAGACACACTAATAGAAAGGAAACTAGCAGCTTCATGATTGAAATTCGATGTTCTGACGAGGAAGTTGATGCAACACTACGTGATTGCAAAGAGCGATGGGCCTTATATGTAGAATCAGCATTAGGAACGCTTGGTTTTGAAAGTAGAAATCTTGAAAATCGAAAGTCATAGGACAAAATCCTGTTTAAATTGTGGTACTATGTCCGAACGAACGTGTACCCGACTAGAAAATTATATCAAGTTTATATCATATTGTGTTATGATGTTATAATAGTTTTCTATAACTTATTATGTTATAAACTAGATGCAGGATGATGTTAAAATAACTAAAATTGTAACAAAAAGTACACTGGCCTGAAAAAGATTATAACCTATTTTGTTACAATCATATCAAAATTATAACAAAATGTGATATGAATTTCAGCCTCAGGATTACTAGTTTCTATCAAAATTTGATACAATTTTGCAACATTTTTTCCAAATGTTCAAGACTTGAAACTAAATGATAATACAATGAGTTATCAAACAACATTTCTAACATAATGTGATATAATTGAGTTATAATATTTTAAAACCACCAAGGATGTTGAACATGATCATATCATAATGAGTTATAAATATCATATTTTGTTAGAATTATGTTATATTTTTGTTACAATTTTCTAGTCGGGTATACTGCCATTCATGTTCTATGTGAACCTTTGAACCTCAATTTTGCGTAGCAGTAATAGTACAAATTAAAATAACATGTTCATCTGGAAATGCGCAACTTATTTTAATTTTATTTAAATAGAATAAAAGACCCCGTGTCGAAACGTCGAACTCGTTTTTTCAATCCCAAGATTGCGTAGCCGTTAACCAAGAGAGACAACCATACAGTCGTATTTCAATAGCAGTTGCGATATTCTATGCCAGCCGGACGGTCTATCTGGAATGGACGAGAAAACTCAATATCCAAAGCATAATGTGTACTTCAATGATGATTTGAGAAGCACTGTCCTAGTTTTCTAGTGGAATTTGAACCCCCGACTCCGAAACGCAAGTCCGGCGATTTAACCATTGGCATTATTTTGAATTGTGATTCTGCAGCATTGATATACAATCTTAAAAAAATATTAGTTGGCAAAAAACGCCAGCCATGAACTTGTATCAACGACCAGCTTTTTTCATGCATAATCAGAATCACGTCCTAATTTCAAAATCGTGTTCCAAACAAATTGAAGAAAAACAGTTATTGTCTTAATTTGAAATTCGAGTTATACCAAAGTTAAACTTACTTACTTACTTACTTACTTACTTACTTACTTACTTACTTACTTACTTACTTACTTACTTACTTACTTACTTACTTACTTACTTACTTACTTACTTACTTACTTACTTACTTACTTACTTACTTACTTACTTACTTACTTACTTACTTACTTACTTACTTACTTACTTACTTACTTACTTACTTACTTACTTACTTACTTACTTACTTACTTACTTACTTACTTACTTACTTACTTACTTACTTACTTACTTACTTACTTACTTACTTACTTACTTACTTACTTACTTACTTACTTACTTACTTACTTACTTACTTACTTACTTACTTACTTACTTACTTACTTACTTACTTACTTACTTACTTACTTACTTACTTACTTACTTACTTACTTACTTACTTACTTACTTACTTACTTACTTACTTACTTACTTACTTACTTACTTACTTACTTACTTACTTACTTACTTACTTACTTACTTACTTACTTACTTACTTACTTACTTACTTACTTACTTACTTACTTACTTACTTACTTACTTACTTACTTACTTACTTACTTACTTACTTACTTACTTACTTACTTACTTACTTACTTACTTACTTACTTACTTACTTACTTACTTACTTACTTACTTACTTACTTACTTACTTACTTACTTACTTACTTACTTACTTACTTACTTACTTACTTACTTACTTACTTACTTACTTACTTACTTACTTACTTACTTACTTACTTACTTACTTACTTACTTACTTACTTACTTACTTACTTACTTACTTACTTACTTACTTACTTACTTACTTACTTACTTACTTACTTACTTACTTACTTACTTACTTACTTACTTACTTACTTACTTACTTACTTACTTACTTACTTACTTACTTACTTACTTACTTACTTACTTACTTACTTACTTACTTACTTACTTACTTACTTACTTACTTACTTACTTACTTACTTACTTACTTACTTACTTACTTACTTACTTACTTACTTACTTACTTACTTACTTACTTACTTACTTACTTACTTACTTACTTACTTACTTACTTACTTACTTACTTACTTACTTACTTACTTACTTACTTACTTACTTACTTACTTACTTACTTACTTACTTACTTACTTACTTACTTACTTACTTACTTACTTACTTACTTACTTACTTACTTACTTACTTACTTACTTACTTACTTACTTACTTACTTACTTACTTACTTACTTACTTACTTACTTACTTACTTACTTACTTACTTACTTACTTACTTACTTACTTACTTACTTACTTACTTACTTACTTACTTACTTACTTACTTACTTACTTACTTACTTACTTACTTACTTACTTACTTACTTACTTACTTACTTACTTACTTACTTACTTACTTACTTACTTACTTACTTACTTACTTACTTACTTACTTACTTACTTACTTAGTGTGATTAAGAGGCGTTACGAAAGCGTTACGGAGGAGTTTTCGGGGGGTTCAGAGCCCCTCAGGTGCGTTACATGCGGTTCGAAGGAGGTTTAAGGGGGATTTTGGAGGCGTTTCAAGACGTTTCAGAGCACTTTCGGGGAATTCAGAGGCGTTACAGAAGCGTTACGGATGAGTTCTCAGGGGTTCCAAAAACTCCCAGGTGCGTTTCATGGGGTCCTCCCGTTTAAGGAGGATTTTTTAGGCATTTCAGGAAGTTTCAGAGCAGACTCTGAAATTCCTTCAAACGCCCCTCAAACCTCTTGCAACGCCCTTTAAAGGCTGCTGAGATCCCTTGAATTGCCCCTAAAGCCCCTTGGAACGCCCCCGAAACCCACTTAATACTATTGAAATACCCCACAATTTCCCGTAATCCCATGAAAACACCAAAAAATCTTGACAGAACACCCTTAAAAGACTCCTCGAATCCCCCGAAACAACCCCTTAAAACGCCCCTGAAGCCCCTTGGAACCCCCTTTTTGGGCTCTCTGGGAACTTTCTGGAAACCCCCTTAGCCCCACCTCAACTGCCCAGGAGCACGATCTGTTCTCGCGAACTAGATTCTCTAATTAAAGCCCAAACTTAATTCATGAATAAATTTCCCTCTTTTTAAGCCTTTTTTATGCACATTTTTAATTTATGCAGTCCCAGCCATGTGCATAAAAAGAGGTTCCAGTACACAATGGTCCACGAAACAGATTTACGAGGAAAGATGCATTCAGTGCCATCAAATGATTTTTTAGATTATCATTGGTCTTCTACAAAGTTGTTCCTAAAAGTAAGGCCCTCTTTTCAATAAACATGAAAATTAGGGTGGTCCATATTTTCAAAGAAATTGGGAACCAAACTTTTTTATTTTGCAAGATTAACTACAATATACATTCTTCAGGAAAGTTGTAGATCTATCAATTTTGAGCAAGTTTGCTGAAGACGCTTATTATGTAGCTTTAAAATTGATCGATCTAGAGGTATTTTTCTGAATAAGCTTAGGGTGGTTCAAGAAATACCGTTTTTTTGGCGTTAACTTTTTCAGTTTCGATTTTTCATCAAAGTCGTCCAAGAAACACTTGTAGAGCATTTGAAGACGCTCGTTTCGTGCGCTGAAATGGTCGTTATCTCTTTTGGTTCAACTGTTACAGGTGTTTTTCCCAAAAAATAATATTTTTTTGAAAAGGTGACATTACCGATTGGGGCAAAGATAAAAAAATATATTTTACCCACATTCAAAAGAAGAAATGTTGTTATAAAACATATCAAAAAATTGGAGGGGTGTTATTTTTGTAACTCAAGTAAAAAATACTTGAAAGGTGCCTATTTTTTCAAGAAAATCATCAATATCTTTTGAACGGAATGACGTAGCAACATTCTCAGCGCACGAAAATGCGCGTTTTTGGAAGCTCTAAAAGTGGTTCTTAGGCAACTTTGATGAGAAATTTGAAACAAAAAAGATAAAGCGTTTAAACTGTTTTGACCAAATTTGGAGCATTTTCCCATAGTTTGCATAGGGTGACGCTAGAACAAATCGTTTCATTGCTTTGTCTTTTTTTGTATTTGGAGGTATCATTGACCGCTGATAACCCCTCCCAGAGACAATTTCTGGCTACGCCACTGGTACCGACATTTGAAAAAAAAATTGAAAACGGTTCTGCGAATTGTCCTTTTCTAGGTAATGGCTTTCTGGAGAATCAGTCTGCGGATTTCCTTTCTGGGGAATGTCCCATTCTGGGAAATCGGATTCTGGGGAAAGGCAAAGGAACTGGGGATTCCTTCAGTAGTTACTTCTCTCTTCTTGAGGTCTCTTGAGAATTGCTCAAGAATTTCGTTCTGAAAATTCCAGTGGATGTTCCTTCAGGGGGTTTCTCCAGAAGTTCCCTCCGGAGATTTCTCCAAGAGTTTTCTCAGGATATTTTCTCAGAAGTTTATTCTGGTAATCTGGAGATTTTCCTTGGAGTGTATTTTTCCTGGAGATTTCAAAGAAAGTTCCATCAGAGAGAATCTCCTGGTGACGCTTCTGGCTCCCTCTGAAGATTTTATTATAAGTTTCTTTAGGGGATTCCTCCAGGAGTACCCTTTGTACATTTCTCCAGGGTTATTCTATCGAGAATTTCCTTTAGGACTTTCAATAAAAGTTCCTATAGGGACTTTTTCCAGGAGCTCCCTCTAAGGTTTCCTCCAGGAGTTCCTTCTTAGCATTTTTCAAGGATTTACCTCTGTAGATTCTTTCAGGAATTTCACCTGAGGTTTTCTCTAGGATTTCCTTATGAATATTTCTCTAGATGATCCCTTTGTTACCCCAGGAGTTACCTCTAAAGATTTCAATGAAAGTGTCTGCAGGGAATTTATCCAGGAGTTTCCTTTGCGGATTCTTCCAGCAGTATTCTTTCAGGAGTTTTCACTAAGGATATCAATGTAAGTTTCTAGAGGGATTTTTTTCAGGAGTTCCCTCTGAGGTTTCCTCCTGGAGTTTCCTCTGGCAGCAGATCTGTCTGAGAATTCTTCTCATAAATGGTCAAAATTTCATTGAATCCGGGGATATAACAGCTCAAAATTGGCTATCGAATAATTACACCTTTTTCTAGAATCTTTATAACTTCGTGCAGAATAGTACGATCTTTTCCAATTTTTGTCTACTGGTACACAACTAGTTGACCAACTTACAGTGCAAATTTGAGACTAGTTGATGCACTTTTCGAAAAATTACAGCTATTTGATTTTTTTTTGAAGAAGGGAAAATTTTGCCTGTCCCGATCATTTTGTCTATCCCTTGTATGTAATTGAAAAGGAGCAGCTTCAAAAAAAAAAGTTTTGTTAACGAAACTCAACTCTAGGAAATAGAAGTTCAGTTCAGATATGTACAGGGGATGGCCAAAATGTTTGGGATAGGTAACTTTTTTTCTCCAACAAAAAAATTCAACATGCAGTAACTTTTCATAGAGTGCATCGAAAAATCTCAAATTTTGACTGTTTGTCAACCTATTATATGTGCATCATTGGTAAAAATTTGGGCTCGATTGATTATTTTTTCGCGAAGTTCGAACCGTTCGGGTAAAACACTATTTTTAGATAGCTAATTTTTGAACTGTCATATCTCGGAAACCAGTGAACCGAATTGAATGATTTTTTTAACGTTTATCAACAATATATTGATACTTAATACGACGTTATAAAATGTAATATTTTTTCACGGCGAATTATGTTATACCGGTTGAAATTTTTACCCATATAGAGGAAAATAAGTCAAATTTACAATATCACACAAAAATTATTAAATGTGTTCTTCCTTCAATCTAAATAGGCTCTAATATATCTGATTAGAGATAATTTAAGAACAGAAGTGGAAAATCTTTGGATATCAACACTAAAATTTATTGACATTGATGTAAAAAACCCAGATTGATCCACCTAGTGGTGATAGTGCCTTTCTCGAAGAATATGTATTCATGATCTTTACGTCGACATTAGTCGATCCTCGGAACACTTATACGCTTAATACGGTTCATGACCTCCTTATGAACCCAAAATGTGCACATTAATTTTAGATGCATCAAATTACAATTTTCCCATAACACATTGATCGATCCTACTTTATATTAACACCGCAGAAATTTAAAATGGTGTGATTTAATTGGATTACTTTGGTCACGATTCTCTTGCATATTTGGTCACGGTTCTCTTGCATATATGAAAACTGCTCATTATTCACTTTTAAACTTACCCAACGTTTACCAGGCTATAAAAAAGCCACGATTTGATTTATCGCTAACATTGGTTTTGATCACGCAGAGGACCTGGGATCGAATCCCACTCCCGACAAACTCGCAAGAAGTGAGTTCTTCCTCCGGAAGGAAAGTGAAGCGTGGGTCCTGAGATGAACTAGCCTAGGGCTAAAAATCTGGACACCCGAAACCGGTTCCGGACGCTACCGATAGTTTCTAATAAGGGTGTTAAGTTCGTGAGTACAAACCTTTATTTTCCTTTTATTTCATACGTACCGTAAACCGGGGTCAAATTAATCAGCGGGGTGAAATTGATAATTTGGGTACTACATTGTAATTCCATACTAGGAACTCTTATGCGTCATAATGATCTTGAACTTTTTACGTCATCTAGTTCGTAGGTTTCTAGAGATGAGTGAAGACTTTTAATATTTTGGAAAAAAGTTAGTTTCGTTTTACTTTTTTTAGAAATTTGCAATGTATTTCTCATTTAGGTAAAATCATTGCTATTAAACAATCGATTGCTAATAGGTCTTACCGTAAATTCTCTGCTTTAACATTTTTGTGGAGCCTTGGTAGAAAAGTTATGTAGCTAATCAGAACATGAAATAGTTAAAAAAAAAAAGTTCATTTTATGATGAAATAGTCATTTATTGTGTAAGAAAACAATTATTTCAAATGAAATTGCCTATCTTGAGGCGTTAAAGGGGAAATTTCGAAATTTAATTTTGCATTTAAAGTATTCAATTGACTAGTTGTAAGATTTTAAACGCGTTATTCGGTTTAAGAAGAGCAAAATTAAGCGGAGAAGGAAATTTTCCTTTCCAACCGATGATGCTTAATTGTATACTGATCAATTTCGCCCCAAAGTGGCACTTCCAATTATTTGATTTTTGGACATTATTTAACATAAAGTTTAAATTTGTTGAACAAAAATCTGTGACATGGTACCATGGAGATCCACTGGGTACTGGTTTTACAGAAATTCTTTTGGCAATATATGAATTGCCACTGATGTTATCCGCAGAAGTTGTTTTAAAGTGATCAATTTGACCCCGGATTACGGTACAGTTGATCAAGACTATGTGCGTGGTGCAAAACGTGATACCAACGTGTGCTAGTTCCAGTGGCAAAAGTGCTAAGAGAAAATTCAAATTTAATACGCATTTTTAAAGATAATTTAAAGAAAGCGAATAAAAAAACACTCTTTTCGAACTTATTTGCTCTAGAAAACAAAGTAATTTAACTAAACCAATAAATTCAAAGATCTTTTTTGGTAGGAAATTTAATAATCTTTCGAATGAGGGTTAAAAAGCTGCGACAAGTTTGATCATTTTCAAGTTATCAAGCAAGGTCAAAAACATGTAAAGTTCAATTACTAAAAAAAAGTCACGCTTTGCTGTGGCGCATGCATAGATTTGATTCAATTTTATATTTGGCCGTTTTCGAAGGGATACTCGGAACTGGTTCTGGCACTACCGGCAGTTCATAATGTGGTCTTAGCCTACTTCCTGGATAACCAGTACCAGTCATCAGGTTCTCGGAAAAGCCGTTATTTGTTGTATCGCATGCATGGGATTGGTTCTCTTTTATATAAAGCTATTTCCAGTGCAACACGGTTCCGGAACAAGGCTGGTTCAGGTATTGTCTGAGACTATTTTCTTGCTAACCGTTCATCAGGTTATCAAAAAAGCCGCTATTTGATGTGTCGCTTGCATGGGTTTGGTTCACTTTTATATTTGGGCACTTCCGGTGAGACATCCGGAACCGGTTCTGGGACCCTACCGGTTCAGATATAGTCGGAGACTAGGTTCTTGCAATCCTTTCATTAGGTTATCAAAAAAGCGGCGCTCTGATGTGTCATATGCATGGGTTTGGTTCACTTTTATATTTGTTCGCTTCCGTCGGGACCCCCGGAACCGGTTCCGGGACACTACCGGTTCAGATATGGTCAGAAACTGTTAACCGTGCATCAGGTTATCGAAAATGCCGCTGTTTGATGTGTCGCATGCATGGGTTTGGTTCTCTTTTATATTTGGCCACTTCCGGCGGGACATCCGGAACCGGTTCCGGAACACTACCGGTGGTCTGATACTATTTTCCTGCTAATCGTTCATCAGGTTACCGAAAATGCCGCTGTTTGACGTGTCGCATGAATGGGTTCTGATCAATTTTATATTTGGTCTCTTCCGGCGGGACACCCAGAACCGGTTCCGGGACACTACCGGTTCAGATATGGTCTGAGACTATTTTCCTGCTTACCGTTCATCAGATAATCGAAAATGCCGTTGTTTGATGGGTCGCATGCATGGGTTTGTTGCATTTTCATGTTTGACCCCTTACAGTAGGGTGGGGCTAATTTCAAAAAATCTCTCCGATAGGGTATTGGTTCCCTTATTAAGCATGTGGCTCCCATTTTCATCCTACGAAAAACAAAGGATTTAAGCGTTGATTGTTTTGTTTCTTATTTTTGTATTTTTTGTTAGGAGTGAGCACGCATGAAAACGGAATCAATCGGTGCCGTAATCGCTTGTTTTCGGATAGGATGAATATGGGAGCGTGAGATTACTGATGGAACACATACCCTATATGATTTCCCAAGAGGAAAGTGATCTACTAGTCGAAATAAGTGAGCTGCACAAAAATGAGCGATTTCGGTTGATATTTAGGGGTGGCGCAAAGGGTTCAAGTGAAATTTTTGCTAGAACAAACTTTCAAAAAAACATTTCAAATTTAATTTTCAATCTTATTTTTTCTAGACTAAATCAGTGATTCTAGAACCTAATTGGGCCAAATTTGTGCTCAAAATTGCGATGTATCTACTGGTTTCTGAGATATTTGGAAAAAGAATTCGTTTTATAGTATTTTTTGGGTTGGGTACCAAAATATGACTGTTTTGCCTTTCTCGTACACTAAGTGTACTGGAAAGGCTATATGTTCACTCCAAAAATGACTTTTTGATAGAAGGCCCGGAGGATCAAATCACATATAACAATCGACTCAGCTCGACGAATTGAGGTGATGTCTGTGTGTGTGTATGTGTGTGTGTATGTGTGTGCGTGTGTGTGGGTGTCTGTATGTGTGTGTACAAAAAAACTCACATCACTTTTTGGCAGTAAACCTCATCCGATTTCAATGACCGACGGTTCATTCGACGCGGAATCTGGTCCCATTGTTTCCTATTGAAAATGGTTCGGATCGGTTCAGCCGTTCCGGAGATATGGCCATTTAGGTGTTCCGGAACGGTACCCCAGGAAGGGACCAGATATGAAAATGCATTAAACCTATGCATGCGACACATCAAACCACGGCATTTTCGATAACCTGATGAGCGGTAAGCAGAAAAATAGTCTAAGACCATATCTGAACCGGTAGTGTTCCGGAACCGGTTCCGGGTGTCCCGCCGGAAGTGGCAAATATCAAAGTGAACCAAACCCATGCATGAGACACATCAAACCACGACATTTACGATAACCTGATGAGCGGTAAGCAGGAAAATAGTCTAAGACCATATCTGAACCGGTAGTGTTCCCGAACCGGTTCTGGGCGTCCCGCTGGAAGTGGCCAAATATACAATTGTACCAAACCCATGCATGCGACACATCAAACCACGACATTTTCGATGACCTGATGGACAATGAGCAGGAAAACCATCTCAGACCATATCTGAACCGGTAGTGTTCCGGAACCGGTTCTAGCCGTCCCACTGGAAGTGAACCAAACCCATGCAAGCGACACATCAAACCACTGCATTTTCGATAACCTGATGAGCGGTAAGCAGGAAAATAGTCTCAGATCGCATCTGAACCGGTAGTGTTCCGAAACCGGTTCTAGGCGTCCCGCTGGAAGTGGCCAAATATACAATTGAACCAAACCCATAGATGCGACACATCAAACCACGGCATTTTCGATGACCTGGTTTTCGATGAGCAGGAAAACCATCTCAGACCATATCTGAACCAGTAGTGTTCCGGAACCCGTTCCGGGGTTCCCGCCGAAGTGGTTAAATCTGAAAGAGAAACAAACCCGTACATGCGTCACATCAAATAGCGGCTTTTTAGATTACCTAATGAACGGCCAGTAAGTGTTTCAGAATCGGTTTTGAGTGGCCGGAAGAGGCTAAATGTAAAAGTAAACCAAATCCAGGCATGTGACACATCAAATCGTGGCTTTTGCGATAACCTGATGAACAGTTAGCTAGAAAATAGCCTTACGTCACACTAAAGACAACTGGTAGTGTTCCGGAATTGGTTCCGAGAGTCCCGTCGAAATTGTCAAACCCTGCATGTGGCACCTTCAATTTGTAGCGTTTTTGGTTAACCGATGAGCAGTTAACAAGACAATAATGTTAGACCATATTTGGTTCTGCCGATAGTTACCCGGAATCAGATCCGGGTAGTAAAATGTAAAATTTAACCAAACCCATAGATGCGGTACATCAAATCACGACCAGTTTTGTAAACATTCGACACTTTTTACTACCTTTATTTCGTTGCCGCAGTCGGGTGTCAGTCGGCTTTGTTACATTCGTGTGCTATCGTTACCTCTTACCTACACACAACACGAGCAGTAGAACGAAGATCAATAAACATAAGAAACAGTCAAATCAATGTCATCTGACACGATGACATGTGTCTAATTCTAGCTTTACGCATAGATTTTCAGCCAATTCCTATTATGAATGTTAATATTAGTTTATTATTGCATGTTGCATTGAATACGACACACAGATGGGCAACATAGCTCTTATCATGGAAGAAGACAGGAATAACAAAAGCCGAACCGTTTCCCGAAACCGCTATCGTGGTGAAGTGCATTCGTTTGACATTTTTGTTTCGAACAGTAGTTTGATTGCTTGTGTTGCGAATGTCGGAAACAAAATGATTGTGATCTCTAACAAGACTGATCACGACTTATCGACAACCTGATGGAAAAATAGATGGAAAAATAGGGTCAGACCACATTAGATTCCCGGTAGTCTTGCCGGTTCAGCTGTGGCTTCGAATGTGGTTAGAAGTAAAAGTGAAGCAAACTCATTCATGTGATATATAAAATCGCGGTGATTAGGTAAAGGTGAATAAATAGCAATAAAATATTCTCAGACCATAATTGGGACAACCGGTAGTGTCATGGTCCATGACTCATGGAATAAGACCCGGCTATCCCACCGGAAATTACCAAATATAAAAATGAACCAAACCCATACATACGACACATCAGATCGCAGATTTTTTGATAATCTAATGAACGGTTAGCAAGAAAATAGCCTTAGATCACATAAGAGACTAACTGTTGTGTAGCAGAACCAACGTTCATGTGAAAAAATAAATCGTGGCTTTGTTTAATGGCCTGATAAACATTAGGATGAACAACAGTGCCGAAAAGGTCTAAATTCTCATATGTGAGAACAAAATATAGACAAAACTAAAGCGATTTCATCAAATCGTACAATTTCAGATTCCTAAGGTGTAAATTTATAGCAGGATGGGTCAACGTTGAATGGAAAAATAAGAATTTGATCGCGTCAACAGAAGATGGCGGCTGTTTTAAGGAATTTTGAGCTCTAAAACTATGAAAAATAAGTGTATTTGGTATGGGAAATATGTTCGGAGTCCACCAGAGTATCCAAGATAGCGGTCCAAAGTCCAAGATAATGGCCTAGTATTCAAGTTAGTGCCTATTTGATAGGATTGTTAATTCTTGCGTTATGGGCATATTTTGTATGAAAATATGTCCAGAATTCAAAATTTGTAATCAGAAAACCCAAGCTGTACGCTGTTTCACAAGGTTTGCAATATGACTATAGTTTGAATGGGGAAGAATGCCGGCCTTCGTCCAAAACTGGTAACCAGAAAATCATAAACGATATGCCAAAATTCAATACGGCGACTATTTTATCTAATTTTAGGTGCAGAGTCCAAAAATGAATACCAGAACATCCAAGATGGTGTCTCAATGTTCAAGATCGCGGTTAGTTTAGTTGGGGTAGATATCCAGAGTCATAAAATGATATTGGATGTTATGCTAATATAAAATGTATCTACAGGGGATACTCAAAATAACTGGGACAGGTAAAATTTTCACTTTTCAAAAAATGTTCAACTCGCTGTAACTTTTTAAAAAGTGCATCAAATATTCTCAATTTTTACTGTAAGTTCAGCAACTAGTTGTGTATCAGAAGTCCAATTTTGGAAAAGATCGGACCATTGTCCACGGAGTTATAAAGATTCTAGAAAAAGGTAAAATTATCCGATAGCCAGCTTTGAGCTGTTATATCTCCGGATTCAATGAACCGAATTCAATGAAATTTTGACCATTAATGACTTGTATAATGAGCTATGAAAAACCTTTGACTTAACTTAAAATTCTTAACACGGAAGAAAATTATAACGATTAGATTATTTTTCTAATAAAACACCAAATTATCCAAAACTTCAACATCGTTTCAAAATTCAAGATGCAAATTATAGTTCAATTAATTTCCCTCTAAATGACTTACATATAAATGTGTTTTGAAGGAAAGGTACAACATAGCCGCTAATAAATTGAGAAAGTAATGGGATGCATATTAGAAATTGATGAATTTACTAAAAAATTGTGAAATAAATGAAATCGTAATAACTTTTTCTCTTGTTAAAAATTTCAAGTTAAGTTAAACGTTTTCAAGAGATCATCATATAAGTCATGAATGGTCAAAATTTCATTGCAATCAGTTCATTGAATCCGGAGATATAACAGCTCAAAATTGGCTATCGAATAATTATACCCTTTTCAAGAATCTTTATATCTTCGTGAAGAATAGCCCGATCTTTTCCAAATTTGGACCACTGATACATAACTAGTTGATGAACTTACAGTAAAAATTTGAGAATTTTTGATGCACTTTTCAAAAAGTTACAGCGAGTTTAACATTTTTCGAAAAGTGAAAATTTTACCTGTCCCAGTTATTTTGAGTATCCCCTGTATATTGAGTAGATTTAGCAAGCAGTTTTCATTTTGTATTTATGTCAATGTCATCAACATGTCGCTCGAGTTTTGTTGAAAGGATATTTTAAAACACGAGAAAGGCACCATCACCGCTAGGTGGATTAATTAGGGTTTTTTTTTTTAATATCTCGGAAACCAGTAGAGATATCGCAATTTTGAGCACAAATTTGACCCAATTGTGTTCTAGGATCACCGATTTAGTCTAGAAAAAATAAGATTGAAAATTAAATTTGAAATGTTTTTTGAAAGTTTGTTCTAGCAAAAATTTCACTTGAACCCTTTGCGCCACCCCTAAATATCAACCGAAACGCTCATTTTTGTACAGCTCACTTATTTCGACTAGTAGATCACTTTCCACTTGGGAAATGATATATCGGAGAGATTTTTTTGAAATTAGCCCCACCCTACCCTTACAGGGATACCGGTCTGGAACACCTAAATGGCCATAACTCCGGAACGGCTGGACCGATCCGAACCATTTTCAATAGGAAATAATGGGACCAGATTCCGCGTCGAATGAACCGTCGGTCATTAAAATCGGTTGAGGTTTACTGCCAAAAAGTGACGTGAGTTTATTTTTGTACACACACATACACACACACACACATACACACACACAGACATCACCTCAATTCGTCGAGCTGAGTCGATTGGTATATGTGGCTCGACCATCCGGGCCTTCTATCAAAAAGTCATTTTTGGAGTGAACTATAGCCTTTCCAGTACACTTGGTGTACGAGAAAGGCAAAAATTACATTTTTTCGAGAAAAATTCAAAAAGCGTCAATCCATGATAACTTTTTTCAACGTTTAAAAAGCACATATGTTTTAATAGTTTGTGAAGCATTTACATATTGTTTGTGTACGTTCAGGGGCCAGCGATGCGTAAACTTTGCAGCCTCCCGTAGTATGGTAGTCCGAAGCACCTTCTTCCCCCGCAAAGATATCCACAAAGCCACCTGGAGATCACCCGACCATCAAACAGAAAACCAAATCGACCACGTTCTAATCGACGGTAAATTCTTCTCAGATATAACCAACGTCCGCACATACCGCAGTGCGAATATACATTCGGATCACTACTTAGTAGCTGTATGCATGCGCTCAAAACTTTCGACAGTTATCACCACACGTCGAAGTCGAACGCCACGCCTCAACATCGAGCAACTTCGTAACGTAGAAGTGGCTCAAGACTACGCGCAGCAGTTAGCAGTGGCCCTACCAACGGAAGAGCAGCTTGGCGCAGCTACACTTGAAGATGGCTGGAGGGACATCCGATCCGCCATAGGTAGTACCTCGGCTACAGCACTAGGCTTCGCGACTCCGAATCACAGAAACGACTGGTACGACGGCGAATGTGAACAGTTGAAAAACGAGAAGAATGCAGCATGGGCGAGAATGCTGCAACACCGTACGAGAGCGAATGAGGCACGTTACAAACAGGCGCGGAACAGGCAGAACTCAGTCTTCCGGATGAAGAAGCGCCAGCAGGAAGAACGAGATCGCGAAGCGATGGAAGAGCTGTAACGCGCTAAGGACACACGAAAGTTCTACGAGAAGCTGAACCGCTCGCGCAGAGGCTTTGTGCCACAAGCCGACATGTGCCGAGATAATTACGGGAATATTCTCACGAGCGAGCGTGAGGTGGTCGAGAGGTGGCGGCAGCATTACGATGAGCACCTCAATGGCGACGTTGCAAGTACCGAAGGTGGCGTGGTAACAGATCTAGGAGTATGTGCACAGGACGAAAGACTTCCGGCCCCTGACCTTCAAGAGATTGAGGAGGAGGTTGGCCGGTTGAAAAACAACAAGGCCGCTGGAGCAGATCAACTGCCAAGCGAGCTTCTAAAATACGGTGGAGAAGCACTGGTGAGAGCACTACACTGGGTCATTACCAAGATTTGGGAGGAGGAAGTATTACCGGAGGAATGGATGGAAGGTATCGTGTGTCCCATCTACAAAAAGGGCGACAAGTTGGATTGCGGGAACTACCGAGCGATCACACTACTGAGCGCTGCCTACAAGATACTCTCTCAAATTTTATGCCGCCGTCTATCACCGATTGCAAGAGATTTCGTGGGGCAATATCAGGCTGGATTTATGGGTGAACGCGCTACAACGGACCAGATGTTCGCCATCCGCCAGGTGTTGCAGAAATGCCGCGAATACAACGTGCCCACACATCACTTGTTCATCGACTTCAAATCGGCGTATGATACAATCGATCGAGAACAGCTATGGCAGATTATGCACGAATACGGATTCCCGGATAAACTGATACGGTTGATCAAGGCGACGATGGATCGAGTGATGTGCGTAGTTCGAGTATCAGGGACACTCTCGAGTCCCTTCGAATCTCGCAGAGGGTTACGGCAAGGTGATGGTCTTTCGTGCTTGCTGTTCAACATTGCTTTGGAGGGTGTAATAAGAAGAGCGGGGATAAACACGAGTGGGACGATTTTCACGAAGTCCGTTCAGCTGCTTGGTTTCGCCGATGATATTGATATTATTGCTCGTAAATTTGAGACGATGGCGGAAACGTACATCCGACTAAAGAGTGAAGCCAGGCGAATCGGATTAGTCATTAATGTGTCGAAGATAAAGTACATGATGGCAAAGGGCTCCAGGGAGGAATCACCGCGCCCGCCACCCCGAATTCATATCGACGGTGATGAAATCGAGGCGGTTGAAGAATTCGTGTACTTGGGCTCACTGGTGACCGACGACAACGACACCAGCAGAGAAATTCAGAGGCGCATTGTGGCAGGAAATCGTGCTTACTTTGGACTCCGCAGAACTCTACGATCGAACAAAGTTCGCCGTAACACGAAGTTAACCATCTACAAAACGCTGATTAGACCGGTCGTCCTCTATGGGCACGAAACATGGACCCTACGTGCAGAGGACCAACGCGCCCTTGGAGTTTTCGAACGGAAGGTGTTGCGTACCATCTACGGCGGAGTGCAGATGGAAGACGGGACTTGGAGAAGGCGAATGAACCACGAGCTGCATCAGCTGCTAAGAGAACCAACCAT